>NW_027287733.1:0-78056 GCF_047511675.1 Marmota flaviventris
ACCCAAATTTCGTTCTTCCAGGTTCAAAAGTTCGTTTGCAGGAACACTTTTGAATTTTTAGGCTTCACTTCACTTTTCCTTATAGGGATACATGAATTTGGAATTATACATCAAACGCGGTTGATGCTGGCTGCTTGAAAATGAAACTCACTCAACTAGTTCTCAGTGCGATCTCTGTGCTTGGTTTTCTGTTGAAGTAACCCTAAGCCGAGGCTAGGGAAAGAAACTTTCATTTGAAAGCATTAGCAGTGATTCCACAGAACTTTGAGTTTCCTGGAATCTCAGCAAATATTTTTTCACCCTAACTTGTTGTTACTCGACAGGAAAGATAAGTAGACCGGTTGCATTTGGCTGCAAAAATTTAGATCTTCTAGGTTGAATAGTTCGTTTGCAGGAACACTTTGAAGTCGTAGGTTTCACTTCATTTTCCCCTATAGGGATACATGCATTTGGAACTCTAACTCAGACACGGTTTGTACTAGCTGCACGAAACTTGACTCACTCGGTTAGTTCTCAGTGCGCTCTCTATGCTTTGTTTCCTGTTGAAGTAGCCCTAAGCAGTGGCAAGGAAAATATACTTTCATTTTCAAGTGTTTGCAGAGCTTCCACCGAACTCTGAGTTTACTGGAATCTCAGCAAAGTTTTTTTCAACGGATCTTGATGATACTTGGCAGCAAAGATGAGTATACTGGTTTCACTTGGCTGCCCAAATTTCGTTATTCAGGGTTGAAGCGTTCGTGTGCAGGAGCACTTTGAATTTTCAGTTTCATTTCCTTTTTCCTTATAGGGATACATGCGTTTGGAACTGTATACCAAACACGGTTGGTGCTAGCTTCTTCAAACACGACTCACTCAATTAGTTCTCGGTGTGCTCTCTACGCTTTGTTCCCTGTGGTAGTAGCTCTAAGCAGAGGCAAGGAACATACACTTTCATTTGAAAGCATTTGCAAAGCTTCCACAGAACTCTGAGTTTACTGGAACCTCAGCAAATATTTATTCACCCGAACTTGTTGATACTTGGTAGAAAAAAAGTGTATACCAGTTGCTCTTGGCAGCACAAATTTTGTTCTGCTAGGTTGAATCATTCCTTTGCAGGATGACTTTGATTAGTTAGGTTTTACTGCATTTTCCCCTATAGGGATACATGCTTTTGGAAATCTAAATCAAACACGGTTTGTGCTAGCTGCTTGAAACTTGACTCCCTGAATGAATTCTCGTTGTGCTCTCTATGCTTTGTTACCGGTTTATGTACCCCTAAGCAGAGCAAAGAAAAATAAACCTTTATTTGAAAGTTTTTGTAGAGCATCCACAAAACTCAGAGTTTACTGACTCTCAGCAAATATTTTTTCACCCGATCTTGTTGATACTTGGCAGCAAAAATGGGTATATGAGTTGCACTTGGCAGCCCAAATTGCGTAATCTTATGTTGAAGGGTTCCTTTGCAGGAACACTTTGAATTTTCAGGTTTAACTTCTTTTTTCCCTCTATGAATACATGCATTTGGAATGCTCAATCAAACACAGTTTTTGATTCCTGTTTGAAACTTGGCCCACTCAATTTAGTTCTCAGGGGCTCTGTATGCATTGTCCCCTGCTGAAGTATCCCCAAGCAGAGGCAAGGAAAATACACTTTCTTATGGAAGTCTTTGCAGAGCTTCCACAAAACTCCCAAGTTTACTGGAATTTCAGCGAATATTTTTTCACTTGATCTTGTTGATACTAGGTAAGAAAGATGAGCATACCAGTTGCATTTGGCTGCCAAAATTTCGTTCTTCTACGTTGAAGCATTTGCTTTCAGGAAGACATTGAATTCTGGGGGTTTCTCTTCATTTTAACCTATAGGAATACACGCATTTGGAACTCTAAATCAAACACTGTTTGTGCTAGCTGCTTGAAGCTTGACTCACTCAATTAGTTCCTGGTGTGCTCTCTCTGCTTTGTTCCCTGGTGAAGTGGTCCTAAGCGGAGGCAAGGAACATACGCTTTCCTTAGAAAGCATTTACAGTGCTTCAACAGAGCTCCAAGTTAACTGGAATCTCTGCAAATATTTACTCACCTGATCTTGATGATACTTGTCAGGAAAGATGAGTATAGCAGTTGCACTTAGCTACCCAAATTTCGTTCTTCCAGGTTCAAAAGTTCGTTTGCAGGAACACTTTTGAATTTTTAGGCTTCACTTCACTTTTCCTTATAGGGATACATGCATTTGGAATTATACATCAAACGCGGTTGATGCTAGCTGCTTGAAACTGAAACTCACTCAACTAGTTCTCAGTGCGATCTCTGTGCTTTGTTTTCTGCTGAAGTAACCCTAAGCCGAGGCTAGGGAAAGAAACTTTCATTTGTAAGCATTTGCAGTGATTTCACAGAACTTTGAGTTTCCTGGAATCTCAGCAAATATTTTTTCACCCTAACTTGTTGTTACTCGACAGGAAAGATAAGAATACCGGTTGCATTTGGATGCCCAAATTTAGATCTTCTAGGTTGAATAGTTCGTTTGCAGGAACACTTTGAAGTCGTAGGTTTCACTTCATTTTCCCCTATAGGGATACATGCATTTGGAACTCTAACTCAGACGCGGTTTGTACTAGCTGCACGAAACTTGACTCACTCGGTTAATTCTCAGTGCGCTCTCTATGCTTTGTTTCCTGTTGAAGTAGCCCTAAGAAGTGGCAAGGAAAATATACTTTCATTTTCAAGTGTTTGCAGAGCTTCCACCGAACTCTGAGTTTACTGGAATCTCATTAAAGTTTCTTTCACCGGATCTTGATGATACTTGGCAGCCAAGATGAGTATACTGGTTTCACTTGGCTGCCCAAATTGCGTTTTTCAGGGTTGAAGCGTTCGTGTGCAGGAGCACTTTGAATTCTAAGTTTCACTTCCTTTTTCCTTATAGGGATACAGGCGTTTGGAACTGTATACCAAACACGGTTGGTGCTAGCTTCTTCAAATACAACTCACTCAATTAGTTCTCGGTGTGCTCTCTACGCTTTTTTCCCTGCGGTAATAGCTCTAAGCAGAGGCAAGGAACATACACTTTCATTTGAAAGCATTTGCAAAGCTTCCACAGAACTCTGAGTTTACTGGAATCTCAGCAAATATTTATTCACCCGAACTTGTTGATACTTGGTAGAAAAAAAGTGTATACCAGTTGCTCTTGGCAGCACAAATTTTGTTCTGCTAGGTTGAATCATTCCTTTGCAGGATGACTTTGATTAGTTAGGTTTTACTGCATTTTCCCCTATAGGGATACATTCTTTTGGAAATCTAAATCAAACACGGTTTGTGCTAGCTGCTTGAAACTTGACTCCCTGAATGAATTCTCGTTGTGCTCTCTATGCTTTGTTACCAGTTTATGTACCCCTAAGCAGAGCAAAGAAAAATAAACCTTCATTTGAAAGTGTTTGTAGAGCATCCACAGAACTCAGAGTTTACTGACTCTCAGCAAATATTTTTTCACCCGATCTTGTTGATACTTGGCAGCAAAAATGAGTATATGAGTTGCACTTGGCAGCCCAAATTGCATAATCTTATGTTGAAGGGTTCCTTTGCAGGAACACTTTGAATTTTCAGGTTTAACTTCTTTTTTCCCTCTGTGAATACATGCATTTGGAATGCTCAATCAAACACAGTTTGTGATACCTGTTTGAAACTTGGCCCACTCAATTTAGTTCTCAGGGGCTCTGTATGCATTGTCCCCTGCTGAAGTATCCCCAAGCAGAGGCAAGGAAAATACACTGTCTTATGGAAGTCTTTGCAGAGCTTCCACAAAACGCCCAAGTTTACTGGAATTTCAGCGAATATTTTTTCACTTGATCTTGTTGATACTAGGTAGGAAAGATGAGCATACCAGTTGCATTTGGCTGCCAAAATTTCGTTCTTCTACGTTGAAGCATTTGCTTTCAGGAAGACATTGAATTCTGGGGGTTTCTCTTCATTTTAAACTGTACGAATACACGCATTTGGAACTCTAAATCAAACACTGTTTGTGCTAGCTGCTTGAAGCTTGACTCACTCAATTAGTTCCTGGTGTGCTCTCTATGCTTTGTTCCCTGGTGAAGTGGTCCTAAGCGGAGGCAAGGAACATACGCTTTCCTTAGAAAGCATTTACAGTGCTTCAACAGAGCTCCAAGTTAACTGGAAACTCTGCAAATATTTACTCACCTGATCTTGATGATACTTGTCAGGAAAGATGAGTATAGCAGTTGCACTTAGCTACCCAAATTTCGTTCTTCCAGGTTCAAAAGTTCGTTTGCAGGAACACTTTTGAATTTTTAGGCTTCACTTCACTTTTCCTTATAGGGATACATGAATTTGGAATTATACATCAAACGCGGTTGATGCTGGCTGCTTGAAAATGAAACTCACTCAACTAGTTCTCAGTGCGATCTCTGTGCTTGGTTTTCTGTTGAAGTAACCCTAAGCCGAGGCTAGGGAAAGAAACTTTCATTTGAAAGCATTAGCAGTGATTCCACAGAACTTTGAGTTTCCTGGAATCTCAGCAAATATTTTTTCACCCTAACTTGTTGTTACTCGACAGGAAAGATAAGTAGACCGGTTGCATTTGGCTGCAAAAATTTAGATCTTCTAGGTTGAATAGTTCGTTTGCAGGAACACTTTGAAGTCGTAGGTTTCACTTCATTTTCCCCTATAGGGATACATGCATTTGGAACTCTAACTCAGACACGGTTTGTACTAGCTGCACGAAACTTGACTCACTCGGTTAGTTCTCAGTGCGCTCTCTATGCTTTGTTTCCTGTTGAAGTAGCCCTAAGCAGTGGCAAGGAAAATATACTTTCATTTTCAAGTGTTTGCAGAGCTTCCACCGAACTCTGAGTTTACTGGAATCTCAGCAAAGTTTTTTTCAACGGATCTTGATGATACTTGGCAGCAAAGATGAGTATACTGGTTTCACTTGGCTGCCCAAATTTCGTTATTCAGGGTTGAAGCGTTCGTGTGCAGGAGCACTTTGAATTTTCAGTTTCATTTCCTTTTTCCTTATAGGGATACATGCGTTTGGAACTGTATACCAAACACGGTTGGTGCTAGCTTCTTCAAACACGACTCACTCAATTAGTTCTCGGTGTGCTCTCTACGCTTTGTTCCCTGTGGTAGTAGCTCTAAGCAGAGGCAAGGAACATACACTTTCATTTGAAAGCATTTGCAAAGCTTCCACAGAACTCTGAGTTTACTGGAACCTCAGCAAATATTTATTCACCCGAACTTGTTGATACTTGGTAGAAAAAAAGTGTATACCAGTTGCTCTTGGCAGCACAAATTTTGTTCTGCTAGGTTGAATCATTCCTTTGCAGGATGACTTTGATTAGTTAGGTTTTACTGCATTTTCCCCTATAGGGATACATGCTTTTGGAAATCTAAATCAAACACGGTTTGTGCTAGCTGCTTGAAACTTGACTCCCTGAATGAATTCTCGTTGTGCTCTCTATGCTTTGTTACCGGTTTATGTACCCCTAAGCAGAGCAAAGAAAAATAAACCTTTATTTGAAAGTTTTTGTAGAGCATCCACAAAACTCAGAGTTTACTGACTCTCAGCAAATATTTTTTCACCCGATCTTGTTGATACTTGGCAGCAAAAATGGGTATATGAGTTGCACTTGGCAGCCCAAATTGCGTAATCTTATGTTGAAGGGTTCCTTTGCAGGAACACTTTGAATTTTCAGGTTTAACTTCTTTTTTCCCTCTATGAATACATGCATTTGGAATGCTCAATCAAACACAGTTTTTGATTCCTGTTTGAAACTTGGCCCACTCAATTTAGTTCTCAGGGGCTCTGTATGCATTGTCCCCTGCTGAAGTATCCCCAAGCAGAGGCAAGGAAAATACACTTTCTTATGGAAGTCTTTGCAGAGCTTCCACAAAACTCCCAAGTTTACTGGAATTTCAGCGAATATTTTTTCACTTGATCTTGTTGATACTAGGTAAGAAAGATGAGCATACCAGTTGCATTTGGCTGCCAAAATTTCGTTCTTCTACGTTGAAGCATTTGCTTTCAGGAAGACATTGAATTCTGGGGGTTTCTCTTCATTTTAACCTATAGGAATACACGCATTTGGAACTCTAAATCAAACACTGTTTGTGCTAGCTGCTTGAAGCTTGACTCACTCAATTAGTTCCTGGTGTGCTCTCTCTGCTTTGTTCCCTGGTGAAGTGGTCCTAAGCGGAGGCAAGGAACATACGCTTTCCTTAGAAAGCATTTACAGTGCTTCAACAGAGCTCCAAGTTAACTGGAATCTCTGCAAATATTTACTCACCTGATCTTGATGATACTTGTCAGGAAAGATGAGTATAGCAGTTGCACTTAGCTACCCAAATTTCGTTCTTCCAGGTTCAAAAGTTCGTTTGCAGGAACACTTTTGAATTTTTAGGCTTCACTTCACTTTTCCTTATAGGGATACATGCATTTGGAATTATACATCAAACGCGGTTGATGCTAGCTGCTTGAAACTGAAACTCACTCAACTAGTTCTCAGTGCGATCTCTGTGCTTTGTTTTCTGTTGAAGTAACCCTAAGCCGAGGCTAGGGAAAGAAACTTTCATTTGTAAGCATTTGCAGTGATTTCACAGAACTTTGAGTTTCCTGGAATCTCAGCAAATATTTTTTCACCCTAACTTGTTGTTACTCGACAGGAAAGATAAGAATACCGGTTGCATTTGGCTGCCCAAATTTAGATCTTCTAGGTTGAATAGTTCGTTTGCAGGAACACTTTGAAGTCGTAGGTTTCACTTCATTTTCCCCTATAGGGATACATGCATTTGGAACTCTAACTCAGATGCGGTTTGTACTAGCTGCATGAAACTTGACTCACTCGGTTAGTTCTCAGTGCGCTCTCTATGCTTTGTTTCCTGTTGAAGTAGCCCTAAGCAGTGGCAAGGAAAATATACTTTCATTTTCAAGTGTTTGCAGAGCTTCCACCGAACTCTGAGTTTACTGGAATCTCAGCAAAGTTTTTTTCACCGGATCTTGATGATACTTGGCAGCAAAGATGATTATACTGGTTTCACTTGGCTGCCCAAATTTCGTTCTTCAGGGTTGAAGCGTTCGTGTGCAGGAGCACTTTGAATTTTAAGTTTCACTTCCTTTTTCCTTATAGGGATACATTCGTTTGGAACTGTATACCAAACACGGTTGGTGCTAGCTTCTTCAAACACGACTCACTCAATTAGTTCTCAGTGTGCTCTCTACGCTTTGTTCCCTGTGGTAGTAGCTCTAAGCAGAGGCAAGGAACATACACTTTCATTTGAAAGCATTTGCAAAGCTTCCACAGAACTCTGAGTTTACTGGAATCTCAGCAAATATTTATTCACCCGAACTTGTTGATACTTGGTAGAAAAAAAGTGTATACCAGTTGCTCTTGGCAGAACAAATTTTGTTCTGCTAGGTTGAATCATTCCTTTGCAGGATGACTTTGATTAGTTAGGTTTTACTGCATTTTCACCTATAGGGATGCATGCTTTTGGAAATCTAAATCAAACACGGTTTGTTCTAGCTGCTTGAAACTTGACTCCCTGAATGAATTCTCGTTGTGCTCTCTATGCTTTGTTACCGGTTTATGTACCCCTAAGCAGAGCAAAGAAAAATAAACCTTCATTTGAAAGTGTTTGTAGAGCATCCACAGAACTCAGAGTTTACTGACTCTCAGCAAATATTTTTTCACCCGATCTTGTTGATACTTGGCAGCAAAAATGAGTATATGAGTTGCACTTGGCAGCCCAAATTGCGTAATCTTATGTTGAAGGGTTCCTTTGCAGGAACACTTTGAATTTTCAGGTTTAACTTCTTTTTTCCCTCTATGAATACATGCTTTTGGAATGCTCAATCAAACACAGTTTGTGATACCTGTTTGAAACGTGGCCCACTCAATTTAGTTCTCAGGGGCTCTGTATGCATTGTCCACTGCTGAAGTATCCCCAAGCAGAGGCAAGGAAAATACACTTTCTTATGGAAGTCTTTGCAGAGCTTCCACAAAACTCCCAAGTTTACTGGAATTTCAACAAATATTTTTTCACTTGATCTTGTTGATACTAGGTAAGAAAGATGAGCATACCAGTTGCATTTGGCTGCCAAAATTTCGTTCTTCTACATTGAAGCATTTGCTTTCAGGAAGACATTGAATTCTGGGGGTTTCTCTTCATTTTAACCTATAGGAATACACGCGTTTGGAACTCTAAATCAAACACTGTTTGTGCTAGCTGCTTGAAGCTTGACTCACTCAATTAGTTCCTGGTGTGCTCTCTCTGCTTTGTTCCCTGGTGAAGTGGTCCTAAGCGGAGGCAAGGAACATACGCTTTCCTTAGAAAGCATTTACAGTGCTTCCACAGAGCTCCAAGTTAACTGGAATCTCTGCAAATATTTACTCACCTGATCTTGATGATACTTGTCAGGAAAGATGAGTATAGCAGTTGCACTTAGCTACCCAAATTTCGTTCTTCCAGGTTCAAAAGTTCGTTTGCAGGAACACTTTTGAATTTTTAGGCTTCACTTCACTTTTCCTTATAGGGATACATGCATTTGGAATTATACATCAAACGCGGTTGATGCTAGCTGCTTGAAACTGAAACTCACTCAACTAGTTCTCAGTGCGATCTCTGTGCTTTGTTTTCTGTTGAAGTAACCCTAAGCCGAGGCTAGGGAAAGAAACTTTCATTTGTAAGCATTTGCAGTGATTTCACAGAACTTTGAGTTTCCTGGAATCTCAGCAAATATTTTTTCACCCTAACTTGTTGTTACTCGACAGGAAAGATAAGAATACCGGTTGCATTTGGCTGCCCAAATTTAGATCTTCTAGGTTGAATAGTTCGTTTGCAGGAACACTTTGAAGTCGTAGGTTTCACTTCATTTTCCCCTATAGGGATACATGCATTTGGAACTCTAACTCAGATGCGGTTTGTACTAGCTGCATGAAACTTGACTCACTCGGTTAGTTCTCAGTGCGCTCTCTATGCTTTGTTTCCTGTTGAAGTAGCCCTAAGCAGTGGCAAGGAAAATATACTTTCATTTTCAAGTGTTTGCAGAGCTTCCACCGAACTCTGAGTTTACTGGAATCTCAGCAAAGTTTTTTTCACCGGATCTTGATGATACTTGGCAGCAAAGATGATTATACTGGTTTCACTTGGCTGCCCAAATTTCGTTCTTCAGGGTTGAAGCGTTCGTGTGCAGGAGCACTTTGAATTCTAAGTTTCACTTCCTTTTTCCTTATAGGGATACATTCGTTTGGAACTGTATACCAAACACGGTTGGTGCTAGCTTCTTCAAACACGACTCACTCAATTAGTTCTCAGTGTGCTCTCTACGCTTTGTTCCCTGTGGTAGTAGCTCTAAGCAGAGGCAAGGAACATACACTTTCATTTGAAAGCATTTGCAAAGCTTCCACAGAACTCTGAGTTTACTGGAATCTCAGCAAATATTTATTCACCCGAACTTGTTGATACTTGGTAGAAAAAAAGTGTATACCAGTTGCTCTTGGCAGAACAAATTTTGTTCTGCTAGGTTGAATCATTCCTTTGCAGGATGACTTTGATTAGTTAGGTTTTACTGCATTTTCCCCTATAGGGATGCATGCTTTTGGAAATCTAAATCAAACACGGTTTGTGCTAGCTGCTTGAAACTTGACTCCCTGAATGAATTCTCGTTGTGCTCTCTATGCTTTGTTACCGGTTTATGTACCCCTAAGCAGAGCAAAGAAAAATAAACCTTCATTTGAAAGTGTTTGTAGAGCATCCACAGAACTCAGAGTTTACTGACTCTCAGCAAATATTTTTTCACCCGATCTTGTTGATACTTGGCAGCAAAATGAGTATATGAGTTGCACTTGGCAGCCCAAATTGCGTAATCTTATGTTGAAGGGTTCCTTTGCAGGAACACTTTGAATTTTCAGGTTTAACTTCTTTTTTCCCTCTATGAATACATGCTTTTGGAATGCTCAATCAAACACAGTTTGTGATACCTGTTTGAAACGTGGCCCACTCAATTTAGTTCTCAGGGGCTCTGTATGCATTGTCCACTGCTGAAGTATCCCCAAGCAGAGGCAAGGAAAATACACTTTCTTATGGAAGTCTTTGCAGAGCTTCCACAAAACTCCCAAGTTTACTGGAATTTCAACAAATATTTTTTCACTTGATCTTGTTGATACTAGGTAAGAAAGATGAGCATACCAGTTGCATTTGGCTGCCAAAATTTCGTTCTTCTACATTGAAGCATTTGCTTTCAGGAAGACATTGAATTCTGGGGGTTTCTCTTCATTTTAACCTATAGGAATACACGCGTTTGGAACTCTAAATCAAACACTGTTTGTGCTAGCTGCTTGAAGCTTGACTCACTCAATTAGTTCCTGGTGTGCTCTCTCTGCTTTGTTCCCTGGTGAAGTGGTCCTAAGCGGAGGCAAGGAACATACGCTTTCCTTAGAAAGCATTTACAGTGCTTCCACAGAGCTCCAAGTTAACTGGAATCTCTGCAAATATTTACTCACCTGATCTTGATGATACTTGTCAGGAAAGATGAGTATAGCAGTTGCACTTAGCTACCCAAATTTCGTTCTTCCAGGTTCAAAAGTTCGTTTGCAGGAACACTTTTGAATTTTTAGGCTTCACTTCACTTTTCCTTATAGGGATACATGCATTTGGAATTATACATCAAACGCGGTTGATGCTAGCTGCTTGAAACTGAAACTCACTCAACTAGTTCTCAGTGCGATCTCTGTGCTTTGTTTTCTGTTGAAGTAACCCTAAGCCGAGGCTAGGGAAAGAAACTTTCATTTGTAAGCATTTGCAGTGATTTCACAGAACTTTGAGTTTCCTGGAATCTCAGCAAATATTTTTTCACCCTAACTTGTTGTTACTCGACAGGAAAGATAAGAATACCGGTTGCATTTGGCTGCCCAAATTTAGATCTTCTAGGTTGAATAGTTCGTTTGCAGGAACACTTTGAAGTCGTAGGTTTCACTTCATTTTCCCCTATAGGGATACATGCATTTGGAACTCTAACTCAGATGCGGTTTGTACTAGCTGCATGAAACTTGACTCACTCGGTTAGTTCTCAGTGCGCTCTCTATGCTTTGTTTCCTGTTGAAGTAGCCCTAAGCAGTGGCAAGGAAAATATACTTTCATTTTCAAGTGTTTGCAGAGCTTCCACCGAACTCTGACTTTACTGGAATCTCAGCAAAGTTTTTTTCACCGGATCTTGATGATACTTGGCAGCAAAGATGATTATACTGGTTTCACTTGGCTGCCCAAATTTCGTTCTTCAGGGTTGAAGCGTTCGTGTGCAGGAGCACTTTGAATTCTAAGTTTCACTTCCTTTTTCCTTATAGGGATACATTCGTTTGGAACTGTATACCAAACACGGTTGGTGCTAGCTTCTTCAAACACGACTCACTCAATTAGTTCTCAGTGTGCTCTCTACGCTTTGTTCCCTGTGGTAGTAGCTCTAAGCAGAGGCAAGGAACATACACTTTCATTTGAAAGCATTTGCAAAGCTTCCACAGAACTCTGAGTTTACTGGAATCTCAGCAAATATTTATTCACCCGAACTTGTTGATACTTGGTAGAAAAAAAGTGTATACCAGTTGCTCTTGGCAGAACAAATTTTGTTCTGCTAGGTTGAATCATTCCTTTGCAGGATGACTTTGATTAGTTAGGTTTTACTGCATTTTCCCCTATAGGGATGCATGCTTTTGGAAATCTAAATCAAACACGGTTTGTGCTAGCTGCTTGAAACTTGACTCCCTGAATGAATTCTCGTTGTGCTCTCTATGCTTTGTTACCGGTTTATGTACCCCTAAGCAGAGCAAAGAAAAATAAACCTTCATTTGAAAGTGTTTGTAGAGCATCCACAGAACTCAGAGTTTACTGACTCTCAGCAAATATTTTTTCACCCGATCTTGTTGATACTTGGCAGCAAAAATGAGTATATGAGTTGCACTTGGCAGCCCAAATTGCGTAATCTTATGTTGAAGGGTTCCTTTGCAGGAACACTTTGAATTTTCAGGTTTAACTTCTTTTTTCCCTCTATGAATACATGCATTTGGAATGCTCAATCAAACACAGTTTGTGATACCTGTTTGAAACTTGGCCCACTCAATTTAGTTCTCAGGGGCTCTGTATGCATTGTCCCCTGCTGAAGTATCCCCAAGCAGAGGCAAGGAAAATACACTTTCTTATGGAAGTCTTTGCAGAGCTTCCACAAAACTCCCAAGTTTACTGGAATTTCAACAAATATTTTTTCACTTGATCTTGTTGATACTAGGTAAGAAAGATGAGCATACCAGTTGCATTTGGCTGCCAAAATTTCGTTCTTCTACGTTGAAGCATTTGCTTTCAGGAAGACATTGAATTCTGGGGGTTTCTCTTCATTTTAACCTATAGGAATACACGCGTTTGGAACTCTAAATCAAACACTGTTTGTGCTAGCTGCTTGAAGCTTGACTCACTCAATTAGTTCCTGGTGTGCTCTCTCTGCTTTGTTCCCTGGTGAAGTGGTCCTAAGCGGAGGCAAGGAACATACGCTTTCCTTAGAAAGCATTTACAGTGCTTCCACAGAGCTCCAAGTTAACTGGAATCTCTGCAAATATTTACTCACCTGATCTTGATGATACTTGTCAGGAAAGATGAGTATAGCAGTTGCACTTAGCTACCCAAATTTCGTTCTTCCAGGTTCAAAAGTTCGTTTGCAGGAACACTTTTGAATTTTTAGGCTTCACTTCACTTTTCCTTATAGGGATACATGCATTTGGAATTATACATCAAACGCGGTTGATGCTAGCTGCTTGAAACTGAAACTCACTCAACTAGTTCTCAGTGCGATCTCTGTGCTTTGTTTTCTGTTGAATTAACCCTAAGCCGAGGCTAGGGAAAGAAACTTTCATTTGAAAGCATTTGCAGTGATTCCACAGAACTTTGAGTTTCCTGGAATCTCAGCAAATATTTTTTCACCCTAACTTGTTGTTACGTGACAGGAAAGATAAGAATACCGGTTGCATTTGGCTGCCCAAATTTAGATCTTCTAGGTTGAATAGTTCGTTTGCAGGAACACTTTGAAGTCGTAGGTTTCACTTCATTTTCCCCTATAGGGATACATGCATTTGGAACTCTAACTCAGACGCGGTTTGTACTAGCTGCACGAAACTTGACTCACTCGGTTAGTTCTCAGTGCGCTCTCTATGCTTGGTTTCCTGTTGAAGTAGCCCTAAGCAGTGGCAAGGAAAATATACTTTCATTTTCAAGTGTTTGCAGAGCTTCCACCGAACTCTGAGTTTACTGGAATCTCAGCAAAGTTTTTTTCACCGGATCTTGATGATACTTGGCAGCAAAGATGAGTATACTGGTTTCACTTGGCTGCTCAAATTTCGTTCTTCAGGGTTGAAGCGTTCGTGTGCAGGAGCACTTTGAATTTTAAGTTTCACTTCCTTTTTCCTTATGGGGATACATGCGTTTGGAACTGTATACCAAACACGGTTGGTGCTAGCTTCTTCAAACACGACTCACTCAATTAGTTCTCGGTGTGCTCTCTACGCTTTGTTCCCTGTGGCAGTAGCTCTAAGCAGAGGCAAGGAACATACACTTTCATTTGAAAGCATTTGCAAAGCTTCCACAGAACTCTGAGTTTACTGGAATCTCAGCAAATATTTATTCACCCGAACTTGTTGATACTTGGTAGAAAAAAGTGTATACCAGTTGCTCTTGGCAGCACAAATTTTGTTCTGCTAGGTTGAATCATTCCTTTGCAGGATGACTTTGATTAGTTAGGTTTTACTGCATTTTCCCCTATAGGGATACATGCTTTTGGAAATCTAAATCAAACACGGTTTGTGCTACCTGCTTGAAACTTGACTCCCTGAATGAATTCTCGTTGTGCTCTCTATGCTTTGTTACCGGTTTATGTACCCCTAAGCAGAGCAAAGAAAAATAAACCTTCATATGAAAGTGTTTGTAGAGCATCCACAGAACTCAGAGTTTACTGACTCTCAGCAAATATTTTTTCACCCGATCTTGTTGATACTTGGCAGCAAAAATGAGTATATGAGTTGCACTTGGCAGCCCAAATTGCGTAATCTTATGTTGAAGGGTTCCTTTGCAGGAACACTTTGAATTTTCAGGTTGAACTTCTTTTTTCCCTCTATGAATACATGCATTTGGAATGCTCAATCAAACACAGTTTGTGATACCTGTTTGAAACTTGGCCCACTCAATTTAGTTCTCAGGGGCTCTGTATGCATTGTCCCCAGCTGAAGTATCCCCAAGCAGAGGCAAGGAAAATACACTTTCTTATGGAAGTCTTTGCAGAGCTTCCACAAAACTCCCAAGTTTACTGGAATTTCAGCGAATATTTTTTCACTTGATCTTGTTGATACTAGGTAAGAAAGATGAGCATACCAGTTGCATTTGGCTGCCAAAATTTCGTTCTTCTACGTTGAAGCATTTGCTTTCAGGAAGACATTGAATTCTGGGGGTTTCTCTTCATTTTATCCTATAGGAATACACGCATTTGGAACTCTAAATCAAACACTGTTTGTGCTAGCTGCTTGAAGCTTGACTCACTCAATTAGTTCCCGGTGTGCTCTCTGTGCTTTGTTCCCTGGTGAAGTGGTCCTAAGCGGAGGCAAGGAACGTACGCTTTCCTTAGAAAGCATTTACAGTGCTTCAACTGAGCTCCAAGTTAACTGGAATCTCTGCAAATATTTACTCACCTGATCTTGATGATACTTGTCAGGAAAGATGAGTATAGCAGTTGCACTTAGCTACCCAAATTTCGTTCTTCCAGGTTCAAAAGTTCGTTTGCAGGAACACTTTTGAATTTTTAGGCTTCACTTCACTTTTCCTTATAGGGATACATGCATTTGGAATTATACATCAAACGCTGTTGATGCTAGCTGCTTGAAACTGAAACTCACTCAACTAGTTCTCAGTGCGATCTCTGTGCTTTGTTTTCTGTTGAATTAACCCTAAGCCGAGGCTAGGGAAAGAAACTTTCATTTGAAAGCATTTGCAGTGATTCCACAGAACTTTGAGTTTCCTGGAATCTCAGCAAATATTTTTTCACCCTAACTTGTTGTTACGTGACAGGAAAGATAAGAATACCGGTTGCATTTGGCTGCCCAAATTTAGATCTTCTAGGTTGAATAGTTCGTTTGCAGGAACACTTTGAAGTCGTAGGTTTCACTTCATTTTCCCCTATAGGGATACATGCATTTGGAACTCTAACTCAGACGCGGTTTGTACTAGCTGCACGAAACTTGACTCACTCGGTTAGTTCTCAGTGCGCTCTCTATGCTTGGTTTCCTGTTGAAGTAGCCCTAAGCAGTGGCAAGGAAAATATACTTTCATTTTCAAGTGTTTGCAGAGCTTCCACCGAACTCTGAGTTTACTGGAATCTCAGCAAAGTTTTTTTCACCGGATCTTGATGATACTTGGCAGCAAAGATGAGTATACTGGTTTCACTTGGCTGCTCAAATTGCGTTTTTCAGGGTTGAAGCGTTCGTGTGCAGGAGCACTTTGAATTTTAAGTTTCACTTCCTTTTTCCTTATGGGGATACATGCGTTTGGAACTGTATACCAAACACGGTTGGTGCTAGCTTCTTCAAACACGACTCACTCAATTAGTTCTCGGTGTGCTCTCTACGCTTTGTTCCCTGTGGCAGTAGCTCTAAGCAGAGGCAAGGAACATACACTTTCATTTGAAAGCATTTGCAAAGCTTCCACAGAACTCTGAGTTTACTGGAATCTCAGCAAATATTTATTCACCCGAACTTGTTGATACTTGGTAGAAAAAAAGTGTATACCAGTTGCTCTTGGCAGCACAAATTTTGTTCTGCTAGGTTGAATCATTCCTTTGCAGGATGACTTTGATTAGTTAGGTTTTACTGCATTTTCCCCTATAGGGATACATGCTTTTGGAAATCTAAATCAAACACGGTTTGTGCTACCTGCTTGAAACTTGACTCCCTGAATGAATTCTCGTTGTGCTCTCTATGCTTTGTTACCGGTTTATGTACCCCTAAGCAGAGCAAAGAAAAATAAACCTTCATATGAAAGTGTTTGTAGAGCATCCACAGAACTCAGAGTTTACTGACTCTCAGCAAATATTTTTTCACCCGATCTTGTTGATACTTGGCAGCAAAAATGAGTATATGAGTTGCACTAGGCAGCCCAAATTGCGTAATCTTATGTTGAAGGGTTCCTTTGCAGGAACACTTTGAATTTTCAGGTTGAACTTCTTTTTTCCCTCTATGAATACATGCATTTGGAATGCTCAATCAAACACAGTTTGTGATACCTGTTTGAAACTTGGCCCACTCAATTTAGTTCTCAGGGGCTCTGTATGCATTGTCCCCAGCTGAAGTATCCCCAAGCAGAGGCAAGGAAAATACACTTTCTTATGGAAGTCTTTGCAGAGCTTCCACAAAACTCCCAAGTTTACTGGAATTTCAGCGAATATTTTTTCACTTGATCTTGTTGATACTAGGTAAGAAAGATGAGCATACCAGTTGCATTTGGCTGCCAAAATTTCGTTCTTCTACGTTGAAGCATTTGCTTTCAGGAAGACATTGAATTCTGGGGGTTTCTCTTCATTTTATCCTATAGGAATACACGCATTTGGAACTCTAAATCAAACACTGTTTGTGCTAGCTGCTTGAAGCTTGACTCACTCAATTAGTTCCTGGTGTGCTCTCTGTGCTTTGTTCCCTGGTGAAGTGGTCCTAAGCGGAGGCAAGGAACGTACGCTTTCCTTAGAAAGCATTTACAGTGCTTCAACTGAGCTCCAAGTTAACTGGAATCTCTGCAAATATTTACTCACCTGATCTTGATGATACTTGTCAGGAAAGATGAGTATAGCAGTTGCACTTAGCTACCCAAATTTCGTTCTTCCAGGTTCAAAAGTTCGTTTGCAGGAACACTTTTGAATTTTTAGGCTTCACTTCACTTTTCCTTATAGGGATACATGCATTTGGAATTATACATCAAACGCTGTTGATGCTAGCTGCTTGAAACTGAAACTCACTCAACTAGTTCTCAGTGCGATCTCTGTGCTTTGTTTTCTGTTGAATTAACCCTAAGTCGAGGCTAGGGAAAGAAACTTTCATTTGAAAGCATTTGCAGTGATTCCACAGAACTTTGAGTTTCCTGGAATCTCAGCAAATATTTTTTCACCCTAACTTGTTGTTACGCGACAGGAAAGATAAGTAGACCGGTTGCATTTGGCTGCCCAAATTTAGATCTTCTAGGTTGAATAGTTCGTTTGCAGGAACACTTTGAAGTCGTAGGTTTCACTTCATTTTCCCCTATAGGGATACATGCATTTGGAACTCTAACTCAGACGCGGTTTGTACTAGCTGCACGAAACTTGACTCACTCGGTTAGTTCTCAGTGCGCTCTCTATGCTTTGTTTCCTGTTGAAATAGCCCTAAGCAGTGGCAAGGAAAATATACTTTCATTTTCAAGTGTTTGCAGAGCTTCCACCGAACTCTGAGTTTACTGGAATCTCAGCAAAGTTTTTTTCACCGGATCTTGATGATACTTGGCAGCAAATATGATTATACTGGTTTCACTTGGCTGCCCAAATTTCGTTCTTCAGGGTTGAAGCGTTCGTGTGCAGGAGCACTTTGAATTCTAAGTTTCACTTCCTTTTTCCTTATAGGGATACATGCGTTTGGAACTGTATACCAAACACGGTTGGTGCTAGCTTCTTCAAACACGACTCACTCAATTAGTTCTCAGTGTGCTCTCTACGCTTTGTTCCCTGTGGTAGTAGCTGTAAGCAGAGGCAAGGAACATACACTTTCATTTGAAAGCATTTGCAAAGCTTCCACAGAACTCTGAGTTTACTGGAATCTCAGCAAATATTTATTCACCGGAACTTGTTGATACTTGGTAGAAAAAAAGTGTATACCAGTTGCTCTTGGCAGCACAAATTTTGTTCTGCTAGGTTGAATCATTCCTTTGCAGGATGACTTTGATTAGTTAGGTTTTACTGCCTTTTCCCCTATAGGGATACATGTTTTTAGAAATCTAAATCAAACACGGTTTGTGCTAGCTGCTTGAAACTTGACTCCCTGAATGAATTCTCGTTGTGCTCTCTATGCTTTGTTACCGGTTTATGTACCCCTACGCAGAGCAAAGAAAAATAAACCTTCATTTGAAAGTGTTTGTAGAGCATCCACAGAACTCAGAGTTTACTGACTCTCAGCAAATATTTTTTCACCCAATCTTGTTGATACTTGGCAGCAAAAATGAGTATATGAGTTGCACTTGGCAGCCCAAATTGCGTAATCTTATGTTGAAGGGTTCCTTTGCAGGAACACTTTCAATTTTCAGGTTTAACTTCTTTTTTCCCTCTATGAATACATGCATTTGGAATGCTCAATCAAACACAGTTTGTGATACCTGTTTGAAACTTGGCCCACTCAATTTAGTTCTCAGGGGCTCTGTATGCATTGTCCCCTGCTGAAGTATCCCCAAGCAGAGGCAAGGAAAATACACTTTCTTATGGAAGTCTTTGCAGAGCTTCCACAAAACTCCCAAGTTTACTGGAATTTCAGCGAATATTTTTTCACTTGATCTTGTTGATACTAGGTAAGAAAGATGAGCATACCAGTTGCATTTGGCTGCCAAAATTTCGTTCTTCTACGTTGAAGCATTTGCTTTCAGGAAGACATTGAATTCTGGGGGTTTCTCTTCATTTTAACCTATAGGAATACACGCATTTGGAACTCTAAATCAAACACTGTTTGTGCTAGCTGCTTGAAGCTTGACTCACTCAATTAGTTCCTGGTGTGCTCTCTGTGCTTTGTTCCCTGGTGAAGTGGTCCTATGCGGAGGCAAGGAACGTACGCTTTCCTTAGAAAGCATTTACAGTGCTTCAACAGAGCTCCAAGTTAACTGGAATCTCTGCAAATATTTACTCACCTGATCTTGATGATACTTGTCAGGAAAGATGAGTATAGCAGTTGCACTTAGCTACCCAAATTTCGTTCTTCCAGGTTCAAAAGTTCGTTTGCAGGAACACTTTTGAATTTTTAGGCTTCACTTCACTTTTCCTTACAGGGATACATGCATTTGGAATTATACATCAAACGCGGTTGATGCTAGCTGCTTGAAACTGAAACTCACTCAACTAGTTCTCAGTGCGATCTCTGTGCTTGGTTTTCTGTTGAAGTAACCCTAAGCCGAGGCTAGGGAAAGAAACTTTCATTTGAAAGCATTTGCAAAGCTTCCACAGAACTCTGAGTTTACTGGAATCGCAGCAAATATTTATTCACCCGAACTTGTTGATACTTGGTAGAAAAAAAGTGTATACCAGTTGCTCTTGGCAGCACAAATTTTGTTCTGCTAGGTTGAATCATTCCTTTGCAGGATGACTTTGATTAGTTAGGTTTTACTGCCTTTTCCCCTATAGGGATACATGCTTTTGGAAATCTAAATCAAACACGGTTTGTGCTAGCTGCTTGAAACTTGACTCCCTGAATGAATTCTCGTTGTGCTCTCTATGCTTTGTTACCGGTTTATGTACCCCTACGCAGAGCAAAGAAAAATAAACCTTCATTTGAAAGTGTTTGTAGAGCATCCACAGAACTCAGAGTTTACTGACTCTCAGCAAATATTTTTTCACCCGACCTTGTTGATACTTGGCAGCAAAAATGAGTATATGAGTTGCACTTGGCAGCCCAAATTGCGTAATCTTATGTTGAAGGGTTCCTTTGCAGGAACACTTTGAATTTTCAGGTTTAACTTCTTTTTTCCCTCTATGAATACATGCATTTGGAATGCTCAATCAAACACAGTTTGTGATACCTGTTTGAAACTTGGCCCACTCAATTTAGTTCTCAGGGGCTCTGTATGCATTGTCCCCTGCTGAAGTATCCCCAAGCAGAGGCAAGGAAAATACACTTTCTTATGGAAGTCTTTGCAGAGCTTCCACAAAACTCCCAAGTTTACTGGAATTTCAGCGAATATTTTTTCACTTGATCTTGTTGATACTAGGTAAGAAAGATGAGCATACCAGTTGCATTTGGCTGCCAAACTTTCGTTCTTCTACGTTGAAGCATTTGCTTTCAGGAAGACATTGAATTCTAGGGGTTTCTCTTCATTTTAACCTATAGGAATACACGCATTTGGAACTCTAAATCAAACACTGTTTGTGCTAGCTGCTTGAGGCTTGACTCACTCAATTAGTTCCTGGTGTGCTCTCTGTGCTTTGTTCCCTGGTGAAGTGGTCCTAAGCGGAGGCAAGGAATGTACGCTTACCTTAAAAAGCATTTACAGTGCTTCAACAGAGCTCCAAGTTAACTGGAATCTCTGCAAATATTTACTCACCTGATCTTGATGATACTTGTCAGGAAAGATGAGTATAGCAGTTGCACTTAGCTACCCAAATTTCGTTCTTCCAGGTTCAAAAGTTCGTTTGCAGGAACACTTTTGAATTTTTAGGCTTCACTTCACTTTTCCTTATAGGGATACATGCATTTGGAATTATACATCAAACGCGGTTGATGCTTGCTTCTTGAAACTGAAACTCACTCAACTAGTTCTCAGTGCGATCTCTGTGCTTTGTTTTCTGTTGAAGTAACCCTAAGCCGAGGCTAGGGAAAGAAACTTTCATTTGAAAGCATTTGCAGTGATTCCACAGAACTTTGAGTTTCCTGGAATCTCAGCAAATATTTTTTCACCCTAACTTGTTGTTACTCGACAGGAAAGATAAGTAGACCGGTTACATTTGGCTGCCCAAATTTAGACCTTCTAGGTTGAATAGTTCGTTTGCAGGAACACTTTGAAGTCGTAGGTTTCACTTCATTTTCCCCTATAGGGATACATGCATTTGGAACTCTAACTCAGACGTGGTTTGTACTAGCTGCACGAAACTTTACTCACTCGGTTAGTTCTCAGTGCGCTCTCTATGCTTTGTTTCCTGTTGAAGTAGCCCTAAGCAGTGGCAAGGAAAATAGACTTTCATTTTCAAGTGTTTGCAGAGCTTCCACCGAACTCTGACTTTACTGGAATCTCAGCAAAGTTTTTTTCACCGGATCTTGATGATACTTGGCAGCAAAGATGAGTTTACTGGTTTCACTTGGCTGCCCAAATTTCGTTCTTCAGGGTTGAAGCGTTCGTGTGCAGGAGCACTTTGAATTCTAAGTTTCACTTCCTTTTTCCTTATAGGGATACATGCGTTTGCAACTGTATACCAAACACGGTTGGTGCTAGCTTCTTCAAACACGACTCACTCAATTAGTTCTCGGTGTGCTCTCTACGCTTTGTTCCCTGTGGTAGTAGCTCTAAGCAGAGGCAAGGAACATACACTTTCATTTGAAAGCATTTGCAAAGCTTCCACAGAACTCTGAGTTTACTGGAATCTCAGCAAATATTTATTCACCGGAACTTGTTGATACTTGGTAGAAAAAAAGTGTATACCAGTTGCTCTTGGCAGCACAAATTTTGTTCTGCTAGGTTGAATCATTCCTTTGCAGGATGACTTTGATTAGTTAGGTTTTACTGCATTTTCCCCTATAGGGATACATGCTTTTGGAAATCTAAATCAAACACGGTTTGTGCTAGCTGCTTGAAACTTGACTCCCTGAATCAATTCTCGTTGTGCTCTCTATGCTTTGTTACCGGTTTATGTACCCCTAAGCAGAGCAAAGAAAAATAAACCTTCATTTGAAAGTGTTTGTAGAGCATCCACAGAACTCAGAGTTTACTGACTCTCAGCAAATATTTTTTCACCCGATCTTGTTGATACTTGGCAGCAAAAATGAGTATATGAGTTGCACTTGGCAGCCCAAATTGCGTAATCTTATGTTGAAGGGTTCCTTTGCAGGAACACTTTGAATTTTCAGGTTTAACTTCTTTTTTCCCTCTATGAATACATGCATTTGGAATGCTCAATCCAACACAGTTTGTGATACCTGTTTGAAACTTGGCCCACTCAATTTAGTTCTCAGTGGCTCTGTATGCATTGTTCCCTGCTGAAGTATCCCCAAGCAGAGGCAAGGAAAATACACTTTCTGATGGAAGTCTTTGCAGAGCTTCCACAAAACTCCCAAGTTTACTGGAATTTCAGCGAATATTTTTTCACTTGATCTTGTTGATACTAGGTAAGAAAGATGAGCATACCAGTTGCATTTGGCTGCCAAAATTTCGTTCTTCTACGTTGAAACATTTGCTTTCAGGAAGACATTGAATTCTGGGGGTTTCTCTTCATTTTAACCTATAGGAATACACGCATTTGGAACTCTAAATCAAACACTGTTTGTGCTAGCTGCTTGAAGCTTGACTCACTCAATTAGTTCCTGGTGTGCTCTCTGTGCTTTGTTCCCTGGTGAAGTGGTCCTAAGCGGAGGCAAGGAACGTACGCTTTCCTTAGAAAGCATTTACAGTGCTTCAACAGAGCTCCAAGTTAACTGGAATCTCTGCAAATATTTACTCACCTGATCTTGATGATACTTGTCAGGAAAGATGAGTATAGCAGTTGCACTTAGCTACCCAAATTTCGTTCTTCCAGGTTCAAAAGTTCGTTTGCAGGAACACTTTTGAATTTTTAGGCTTCACTTCACTTTTCCTTATAGGGATACATGCATTTGGAATTATACATCAAACGCGGTTGATGCTAGCTGCTTGAAACTGAAACTCACTCAACTAGTTCTCAGTGCGATCTCTGTGCTTTGTTTTCTGTTGAAGTAACCCTAAGCCGAGGCTAGGGAAAGAAACTTTCATTTGAAAGCATTTGCAGTGATTCCACAGAACTTTGAGTTTCCTGGAATCTCAGCAAATATTTTTTCACCCTAACTTGTTGTTACGCGACAGGAAAGATAAGTAGACCGGTTGCATTTGGCTGCCCAAATTTAGATCTTCTGGGTTGAATAGTTCGTTTGCAGGAACACTTTGAAGTCGTAGGTTTCACTTCATTTTCCCCTATAGGGATACATGCATTTGGAACTCTAACTCAGACGCGGTTTGTACTAGCTGCACGAAACTTGACTCACTCGGTTAGTTCTCAGTGCGCTCTCTATGCTTGGTTTCCTGTTGAAGTAGCCCTAAGCAGTGGCAAGGAAAATATACTTTCATTTTCAAGTGTTTGCAGAGCTTCCACCGAACTCTGAGTTTACTGGAATCTCAGCAAAGTTTTGTTCACCGGATCTTGATGATACTTGGCAGCAAATATGAGTATACTGGTTTCACTTGGCTGCCCAAATTTCGTTCTTCAGGGTTGAAGCGTTCGTGTGCAGGAGCACTTTGAATTCTAAGTTTCACTTCCTTTTTCTTTATAGGGATACATGCGTTTGGAACTGTATACCAAACACGGTTGGTGCTAGCTTCTTCAAACACGACTCACTCAATTAGTTCTCGGTGTGCTCTCTACGCTTTGTTCCCTGTGGTAGTAGCTCTAAGCAGAGGCAAGGAACATACACTTTCATTTGAAAGCATTTGCAAAGCTTCCACAGAACTCTGAGTTTACTGGAATCTCAGCAAATATTTCTTCACCGGAACTTGTTGATACTTGGTAGAAAAAAAGTGTATACCAGTTGCTCTTGGCAGCACAAATTTTGTTCTGCTAGGTTGAATCATTCCTTTGCAGGATGACTTTGATTAGTTAGGTTTTACTGCATTTTCCCCTATAGGGATACATGCTTTTGGAAATCTAAATCAAACACGGTTTGTGCTAGCTGCTTGAAGCTTGACTCACTCAATTAGTTCCTGGTGTGCTCTCTGTGCTTTGTTTCCTGGTGAAGTGGTCCTAAGCGGAGGCAAGGAATGTACGCTTTCCTTAGAAAGCATTTACAGTGCTTCAACAGAGCTCCAAGTTAACTGGAATCTCTGCAAATATTTACTCACCTGATCTTGATGATACTTGTCAGGAAAGATGAGTATAGCAGTTGCACTTAGCTACCCAAATTTCGTTCTTCCAGGTTCAAAAGTTCGTTTTCAGGAACACTTTTGAATTTTTAGGCTTCACTTCACTTTTCCTTATAGGGATACATGCATTTGGAATTATACATCAAACGCGGTTGATGCTAGCTGCTTGAAACTGAAACTCACTCAACTAGTTCTCAGTGCGATCTCTGTGCTTTGTTTTCTGTTGAAGTAACCCTAAGCCGAGGCTAGGGAAAGAAACTTTCATTTGAAAGCATTTGCAGTGTTTCCACAGAACTTTGAGTTTCCTGGCATCTCAGCAAATATTTTTTCACCCTAACTTGTTGTTACGCGACAGGAAAGATAAGTAGACCGGTTGCATTTGGCTGCCCAAATTTAGATCTTCTAGGTTGAATAGTTCGTTTGCAGGAACACTTTGAAGTCGTAGGTTTCACTTCATTTTCCCCTATAGGGATACATGCATTTGGAACTCTAACTCAGACGCGGTTTGTACTAGCTGCACGAAACTTGACTCACTCGGTTAGTTCTCAGTGCGCTCTGTATGCTTTGTTTCCTGTTGCAGTAGACCTAAGCAGTGGCAAGGAAAATATACTTTAATTTTCAAGTGTTTGCAGAGCTTCCACCGAACTCTGAGTTTACTGGAATCTCAGCAAAATTTTTTCCACCGGCTCTTGATGATACTTGGCAGGAAAGATGAGTATACTGGTTTCACTTGGCTGCCCAAATTTCGTTCTTCAGGATTGAAGCGTTCGTGTGCAGGAGCACTTTGAATTCTACGTTTCACTTCCTTTTTCCTTATAGGGATACATGCGTTTGCAACTGTATACCAAACACGGTTGGTGCTAGCTTCTTCAAACACGACTCACTCAATTAGTTCTCGGTGTGCTCTCTACGCTTTGTTCCCTGTGGTAGTAGCTCTAAGCAGAGGCAAGGAACATACACTTTCATTTGAAAGCATTTGCAAAGCTTCCACAGAACTCTGAGTTTACTGGAATCTCAGCAAATATTTATTCACCCGAACTTGTTGATAATTGGTAGAAAAAAAGTGTATACCAGTTGCTCTTGGCAGCACAAATTTTGTTCTGCTAGGTTGAATCATTCCTTTGCAGGATAACTTTGATTAGTTAGGTTTTACTGCATTTTCCCCTATAGGGATACATGCTTTTGGAAATCTAAATCAAACACGGTTTGTGCTAGCTGCTTGAAACTTGACTCCCTGAATGAATTCTCGTTGTGCTCTCTATGCTTTGTTACCAGTTTATGTACCCCTAAGCAGAGCAAAGAAAAATAAACCTTCATTTGAAAGTGTTTGTAGAGCATCCACAGAACTCAGAGTTTACTGACTCTCAGCAAATATTTTTTCACCCAATCTTGTTGATACTTGGCAGCAAAAATGAGTATATGAGTTGCACTTGGCAGCCCAAATTGCGTAATCTTATGTTGAAGGGTTCCTTTGCAGGAACACTTTGAATTTTCAGGATTAACTTCTTTTTCCCTCTATGAATACATGCATTTGGAATGCTCAATCAAACACAGTTTGTGATACCTGTTTGAAACTTGGCCCACTCAATTTAGTTCTCAGGGGCTCTGTATGCATTGTCCCCTGCTGAAGTATCCCCAAGCAGAGGCAAGGAAAATACACTTTCTTATGGAAGTCTTTGCCGATCTTCCACAAAACTCCCAAGTTTACTGGAATTTCAGCGAATATTTTTTCACTTGATCTTGTTGATACTAGGTAAGAAAGATGAGCATACCAGTTGCATTTGGCTGCCAAAATATCGTTCTTCTACGTTGAAGCATTTGCTTTCAGGAAGACATTGAATTATGGGGGTTTCTCTTCATTTTAACCTATAGGAATACACGCATTTGGAACTCTAAATCAAACACTGTTTGTGCTAGCTGCTTGAAGCTTGACTCACTCAATTAGTTCCTGGTGTGCTCTCTGTGCTTTGTTCCCTGGTGAAGTGGTCCTAAGCGGAGGCAAGGAACATACGCTTTCCTTAGAAAGCATTTACAGTGCTTCAACAGAGCTCCAAGTTAACTGGAATCTCTGCAAATATTTACTCACCTGATCTTGATGATACTTGTCAGGAAAGATGAGTATAGAAGTTGCACTTAGCTACCCAAATTTCGTTCTTCCAGGTTCAAAAGTTCGTTTGCAGGAACACTTTTGAATTTTTAGGCTTCACTTCACTTTTCCTTATAGGGATACATGCATTTGGAATTATACATCAAACGCGGTTGATGCTAGCTGCTTGAAACTGAAACTCACTCAACTAGTTCTCAGTGCGATCTCTGTGCTTTGTTTTCTGTTGAAGTAACCCTAAGCCGAGTCTAGGGAAAGAAACTTTCATTTGAAAGCATTTGCAGTGATTCCACAGAACTTTGAGTTTCCTGGCATCTCAGCAAATATTTTCTCACCCTAATTGTTGTTACTCGACAGAAAGATAAGTAGACCGGTTGCATTTGGTTGCCCAAATTTCGATCTTCTAGGTTGAATAGTTCGTTTGCAGGAACACTTTGAAGTCGTAGGTTTCACTTCATTTTCCCCTATAGGGATACATGCATTTGGAACTCTACCTCAGACGCGGTTTGTACTAGCTGCACGAAACTTGACTCACTCGGTTAGTTCTCAGTGCGCTCTCTATGCTTTGTTTCCTGTTGAAGTAGCCCTAAGCAGTGGCAAGGAAAATATACTTTCATTTCCAAGTGTTTGCAGAGCTTCCACCGAACTCTGAGTTTACTGGAATCTCAGCAAAGTTTTGTTCACCGGATCTTGATGATACTTGGCAGCAAAGATGAGTATACTGGTTTCACTTGGCTGCCCAAATTTCGTTCTTCAGGGTTGAAGTGTTCGTGTGCAGGAGCACTTTGAATTCTAAGTTTCACTTCCTTTTTCCTTATAGGGATACATGCGTTTGGAACTGTATACCAAACACGGTTGGTGTTAGCTTCTTCAAACACGACTCACTCAATTAGTTCTCGGTGTGCTCTCTACGCTTTGTTCCCTGTGGTAGTAGCTCTAAGCAGAGGCAAGGAACATACACTTTCATTTGAAAGCATTTGCAAAGCTTCCACAGAACTCTGAGTTTACTGGAATCTCAGCAAATATTTATTCACCCGAACGTGTTGATACTTGGTAGAAAAAAAGTGTATGCCAGTTGCTCTTGGCAGCACAAATTTTGTTCTGCTAGGTTGAATCATTCCTTTGCAGGATGACTTTGATTAGTTAGGTTTTACTGCATTTTCCCCTATAGGGATACATGCTTTTGGAAATCTAAATCAAACACGGTTTGTGCTAGCTGCTTGAAACTTGACTCCCTGAATGAATTCTCGTTGTGCTCTCTATGCTTTGTTACCGGTTTATGTACCCCTAAGCAGAGCAAAGAAAAATAAACCTTCATTTGAAAGTGTTTGTAGAGCATCCACAGAACTCAGAGTTTACTGACTCTCAGCAAATATTTTTTCACCCGATCTTGTTGATACTTGGCAGCAAAAATGAGTATATGAGTTGCACTTGGCAGCCCAAATTGCGTAATCTTATGTTGAAGGGTTCCTTTGCAGGAACACTATGAATTTTCAGGTTTACCTTCTTTTTTCCCCTCTATGAATACATGCATTTGGAATGCTCAATCAAACACAGTTTGTGATACCTGTTTGAAACTTGGCCCACTCAATTTAGTTCTCAGGGGCTCTGTATGCATTGTCCCCTGCTGAAGTATCCCCAAGCAGAGGCAAGGAAAATACACTTTCTTATGGAAGTCTTTGCCAAGCTTCCACAAAATTCCCAAGTTTACTGGAATTTCAGCGAATATTTTTTCACTTGATCTTGTTGATACTAGGTAAGAAAGATGAGCATACCAGTTGCATTTGGCTGCCAAAATTTCGTTCTTCTACGTTGAAGCCTTTGCTTTCAGGAAGACATTGAATTCTGGGGGTTTCTCTTCATTTTAACCTATAGGAATACACGCATTTGGAACTCTAAATCAAACACTGTTTGTGCTAGATGCTTGAAGCTTGACTCACTCAATTAGTTCCTGGTGTGCTCTCTGTGCTTTGTTCCCTGGTGAAGTGGTCCTAAGCGGAGGCAAGGAACGTACGCTTTCCTTAGAAAGCATTTACAGTGCTTCCACAGAGCTCCAAGTTAACTGGAATCTCTGCAAATATTTACTCACCTGATCTTGATGATACTTGTCAGGAAAGATGAGTATAGCAGTTGCACTTAGCTACCCAAATTTCGTTCTTCCAGGTTCAAAAGTTCGTTTGCAGGAACACTTTTGAATTTTTAGGCTTCACTTCACTTTTCCTTATAGGGATACATGCATTTGGAATTATACATCAAACGCGGTTGATGCTAGCTGCTTGAAACTGAAACTCACTCAACTAGTTCTCAGTGCGATCTCTGTGCTTTGTTTTCTGTTGAAGTAACCCTAAGCCGAGGCTAGGGAAAGAAACTTTCATTTGAAAGCATTTGCAGTGATTCCACAGAACTTTGAGTTTCCTGGAATCTCAGCAAATATTTTTTCACCCTAACTTGTTGTTACTCGACAGGAAAGATAAGTAGACCGGTTGCATTTGGCTGCCCAAATTTAGATCTTCTGGGTTGAATAGTTCGTTTGCAGGAACACTTTGAAGTCGTAGGTTTCACTTCATTTTCCCCTATAGGGATACATGCATTTGGAACTCTAACTCAGACGCGGTTTGTACTAGCTGCACGAAACTTGACTCACTCGGTTAGTTCTCAGTGCGCTCTCTATGCTTTGTTTCCTGTTGAAGTAGCCCTAAGCAGTGGCAAGGAAAATATACTTTCATGTTCAAGTGTTTGCAGAGCTTCCACCGAACTCTGAGTTTACTGGAATCTCAGCAAAGTTTTGTTCACCGGATCTTGATGATACTTGGCAGCAAAGATGAGTATACTGGTTTCACTTGGCTGCCCAAATTTCGTTCTTCAGGGTTGAAGCGTTCGTGTGCAGGAGCACTTTGAATTCTAAGTTTCACTTCCTTTTTCCTTATAGGGATACATGCGTTTGGAACTGTATACCAAACACGGTTGGTGCTAGCTTCTTCAAACACGACTCACTCAATTAGTTCTCGGTGTGCTCTCTACGCTTTGTTCCCTGTGGTAGTAGCTCTAAGCAGAGGCAAGGAACATACACTTTCATTTGAAAGCATTTGCAAAGCTTCCACAGAACTCTGAGTTTACTGGAATCTCAGCAAATATTTATTCACCTGAACGTGTTGATACTTGGTAGAAAAAAAGTGTATGCCATTTGCTCTTGGCAGCACAAATTTTGTTCTGCTAGGTTGAATCATTCCTTTGCAGGATGACTTTGATTAGTTAGGTTTTACTGCATTTTCCCCTATAGGGATACATGCTTTTGGAAATCTAAATCAAACACGGTTTGTGCTAGCTGCTTGAAACTTGACTCCCTGAATGAATTCTCGTTGTGCTCTCTATGCTTTGTTACCGGTTTATGTACCCCTAAGCAGAGCAAAGAAAAATAAACCTTCATTTGAAAGTGTTTGTAGAGCATCCACAGAACTCAGAGTTTACTGACTCTCAGCAAATATTTTTTCACCCAATCTTGTTGATACTTGGCAGCAAAAATGAGTATATGAGTTGCACTTGGCAGCCCAAATTGCGTAATCTTATGTTGAAGGGTTCCTTTGCAGGAACACTTTGAATTTTCAGGATTAACTTCTTTTTCCCTCTATGAATACATGCATTTGGAATGCTCAATCAAACACAGTTTGTGATACCTGTTTGAAACTTGGCCCACTCAATTTAGTTCTCAGGGGCTCTGTATGCATTGTCCCCTGCTGAAGTATCCCCAAGCAGAGGCAAGGAAAATACACTTTCTTATGGAAGTCTTTGCCGATCTTCCACAAAACTCCCAAGTTTACTGGAATTTCAGCGAATATTTTTTCACTTGATCTTGTTGATACTAGGTAAGAAAGATGAGCATACCAGTTGCATTTGGCTGCCAAAATATCGTTCTTCTACGTTGAAGCATTTGCTTTCAGGAAGACATTGAATTATGGGGGTTTCTCTTCATTTTAACCTATAGGAATACACGCATTTGGAACTCTAAATCAAACACTGTTTGTGCTAGCTGCTTGAAGCTTGACTCACTCAATTAGTTCCTGGTGTGCTCTCTGTGCTTTGTTCCCTGGTGAAGTGGTCCTAAGCGGAGGCAAGGAACATACGCTTTCCTTAGAAAGCATTTACAGTGCTTCAACAGAGCTCCAAGTTAACTGGAATCTCTGCAAATATTTACTCACCTGATCTTGATGATACTTGTCAGGAAAGATGAGTATAGAAGTTGCACTTAGCTACCCAAATTTCGTTCTTCCAGGTTCAAAAGTTCGTTTGCAGGAACACTTTTGAATTTTTAGGCTTCACTTCACTTTTCCTTATAGGGATACATGCATTTGGAATTATACATCAAACGCGGTTGATGCTAGCTGCTTGAAACTGAAACTCACTCAACTAGTTCTCAGTGCGATCTCTGTGCTTTGTTTTCTGTTGAAGTAACCCTAAGCCGAGTCTAGGGAAAGAAACTTTCATTTGAAAGCATTTGCAGTGATTCCACAGAACTTTGAGTTTCCTGGCATCTCAGCAAATATTTTCTCACCCTAATTGTTGTTACTCGACAGAAAGATAAGTAGACCGGTTGCATTTGGTTGCCCAAATTTCGATCTTCTAGGTTGAATAGTTCGTTTGCAGGAACACTTTGAAGTCGTAGGTTTCACTTCATTTTCCCCTATAGGGATACATGCATTTGGAACTCTACCTCAGACGCGGTTTGTACTAGCTGCACGAAACTTGACTCACTCGGTTAGTTCTCAGTGCGCTCTCTATGCTTTGTTTCCTGTTGAAGTAGCCCTAAGCAGTGGCAAGGAAAATATACTTTCATGTTCAAGTGTTTGCAGAGCTTCCACCGAACTCTGAGTTTACTGGAATCTCAGCAAAGTTTTGTTCACCGGAACTTGATGATACTTGGCAGCAAAGATGAGTATACTGGTTTCACTTGGCTGCCCCAATTTCGTTCTTCAGGGTTGAAGCGTTCGTGTGCAGGAGCACTTTGAATTCTATGTTTCACTTCCTTTTTCCTTATAGGGATACATGCGTTTGGAACTGTATACCAAACACGGTTGGTGCTAGCTTCTTCAAACACGACTCACTCAATTAGTTCTCGGTGTGCTCTCTACGCTTTGTTCCCTGTGGTAGTAGCTCTAAGCAGAGGCAAGGAACATACACTTTCATTTGAAAGCATTTGCAAAGCTTCCACAGAACTCTGAGTTTACTGGAATCTCAGCAAATATTTATTCACCTGAACGTGTTGATACTTGGTAGAAAAAAAGTGTATGCCATTTGCTCTTGGCAGCACAAATTTTGTTCTGCTAGGTTGAATCATTCCTTTGCAGGATGACTTTGATTAGTTAGGTTTTACTGCATTTTCCCCTATGGGGATACATGCTTTTGGAAATCTAAATCAAACACGGTTTGTGCTAGCTGCTTGAAACTTGACTCCCTGAATGAATTCTCGTTGTGCTCTCTATGCTTTGTTACCGGTTTATGTACCCCTAAGCAGAGGAAAGAAAAATAAACCTTCATTTGAAAGTGTTTTTAGAGCATCCACAGAACTCAGAGTTTACTGACTCTCAGCAAATATTTTTTCAACCGATCTTGTTGATACTTGGCAGCAAAAATGAGTATATGAATTGCACTTGGCAGCCCAAATTGAGTAATCTTATGTTGAAGGGTTCCTTTGCAGGAACACTTTGAATTTTCAGGTTTAACTTCTTTTTTCCCTCTGTGAATACATGCATTTGGAATTCTCAATCAAACAAAGTTTGTGATACCTGTTTGAAACTTGGCCCACTCAATTTAGTTCTCTGGGGCTCTGTATGCATTGTCCCCTGCTGAAGTATCCCCAAGCAGAGGCAAGGAAAATACACTGTCTTATGGAAGTCTTTGCAGAACTTCCACAAAACTCCCAAGTTTACTGGAATTTCAGCGAATATTTTTTCACTTGATCTTGTTGATACTAGGTAAGAAAGATGAGCATACCAGTTGCATTTGGCTGCCAAAATTTCGTTCTTCTACGTTGAAGCATTTGCTTTCAGGAAGACATTGAATTCTGGGGGTTTCTCTTCATTTTAACCTATAGGAATACACGCATTTGGAACTCTAAATCAAACACTGTTTGTGCTAGCTGCTTGAAGCTTGACTCACTCAATTAGTTCCTGGTGTGCTCTCTGTGCTTTGTTCCCTGGTGAAGTGGTCCTAAGCGGAGGCAAGGAATGTACGCTTTCCTTAGAAAGCATTTACAGTGCTTCAACAGAGCTCCAAGTTAACTGGAAACTCTGCAAATATTTACTCACCTGATCTTGATGATACTTGTCAGGAAAGATGAGTATAGCAGTTGCACTTAGCTACCCAAATTTCGTTCTTCCAGGTTCAAAAGTTCGTTTGCAGGAACACTTTTGAATTTTTAGGCTTCACTTCACTTTTCCTTATAGGGATACATGCATTTGGAATTATACATCAAACGCGGTTGATGCTAGCTGCTTGAAACTGAAACTCACTCAACTAGTTCTCAGTGCGATCTCTGTGCTTTGTTTTCTGTTGAAGTAACCCTAAGCCGAGGTTAGGGAAAGAAACATTCATTTTAAAGCATTTGCAGTGATTCCACAGAACTTTGAGTTTCCTGGAATCGCAGCAAATATTTTTTCACCCTAACTTGTTGTTACGCGACAGGAAAGATAAGTAGACCGGTTGCATTTGGCTGCCCAAATTTAGATCTTCTGGGTTGAATAGTTCGTTTGCAGGAACACTTTGAAGTCGTAGGTTTCACTTCATTTTCCCCTATAGGGATACATGCATTTGGAACTCTAACTCAGACGCGGTTTGTACTAGCTGCACGAAACTTGACTCACTCGGTTAGTTCTCAGTGCGCTCTCTATGCTTTGTTTCCTGTTGAAGTAGCCCTAAGCAGTGGCAAGGAAAATATACTTTCATTTTCAAGTGTTTGCAGAGCTTCCACCGAACTCTGAGTTTACTGGAATCTCAGCAAAGTTTTGTTCACCGGATCTTGATGATACTTGGCAGCAAAGATGAGTATACTGGTTTCACTTGGCTGCCCAAATTTCGTTCTTCAGGGTTGAAGCGTTCGTGTGCAGGAGCACTTTGAATTCTAAGTTTCACTTCCTTTTTCCTTATAGGGATACATGCGTTTGGAACTGTATACCAAACACGGTTGGTGTTAGCTTCTTCAAACACGACTCACTCAATTAGTTCTCGGTGTGCTCTCTACGCTTTGTTCCCTGTGGTAGTAGCTCTAAGCAGAGGCAAGGAACATACACTTTCATTTGAAAGCATTTGCAAAGCTTCCACAGAACTCTGAGTTTACTGGAATCTCAGCAAATATTTATTCACCCGAACGTGTTGATACTTGGTAGAAAAAAAGTGTATGCCAGTTGCTCTTGGCAGCACAAATTTTGTTCTGCTAGGTTGAATCATTCCTTTGCAGGATGACTTTGATTAGTTAGGTTTTACTGCATTATCCCCTATAGGGATACATGCTTTTGGAAATCTAAATCAAACACGGTTTGTGCTAGCTGCTTGAAACTTGACTCCCTGAATGAATTCTCACTGTGCTCTCTATGCTTTGTTACCGGTTTATGTACCCCTAAGCAGAGCAAAGAAAAATAAACCTTCATTTGAAAGTGTTTGTAGAGCATCCACAGAACTCAGAGTTTACTGACTCTCAGCAAATATTTTTTCACCCGATCTTGTTGATACTTGGCAGTAAAAATGAGTATATGAGTTGCACTTGGCAGCCCAAATTGCGTAATCTTATGTTGAAGGGTTCCTTTGCAGGAACACTTTGAATTTTCAGGTTTAACTTCTTTTTTCCCCTCTATGAATACATGCATTTGGAATGCTCAATCCAACACAGTTTGTGATACCTGTTTGAAACTTGGCCCACTCAATTTAGTTCTCAGGGGCTCTGTATGCATTGTCCCCTGCTGAAGTATCCCCAAGCAGAGGCAAGGAAAATAAACTGTCTTATGGAAGTCTTTGCAGAGCTTCCACAAAATTCCCAAGTTTACTGGAATTTCAGCGAATATTTTTTCACTTGATCTTGTTGATACTAGGTAAGAAAGATGAGCATACCAGTTGCATTTGGCTGCCAAAATTTCGTTCTTCTACGTTGAAGCATTTGCTTTCAGGAAGACATTGAATTCTGGGGGTTTCTCTTCATTTTAACCTATAGGAATACACGCATTTGGAACTCTAAATCAAACACTGTTTGTGCTAGCTGCTTGAAGCTTGACTCACTCTATTAGTTCCTGGTGTGCTCTCTGTGCTTTGTTCCCTGGTGAAGTGGTCCTAAGCGGAGGCAAGGAACGTACGCTTTCCTTAGAAAGCATTTACAGTGCTTCAACAGAGCTCCAAGTTAACTGGAATCTCTGCAAATATTTACTCACCTGATCTTGATGATACTTGTCAGGAAAGATGAGTATAGCAGTTGCACTTAGCTACCCAAATTTCGTTCTTCCAGGTTCAAAAGTTCGTTTGCAGGAACACTTTTGAATTTTAGGCTTCACTTCACTTTTCCTTATAGGGATACATGCATTTGGAATTATACATCAAACGCGGTTGATGCTAGCTGCTTGAAACTGAAACTCACTCAACTAGTTCTCAGTGCGATCTCTGTGCTTTGTTTTCTGTTGAAGTAACCCTAAGCCGAGGCTAGGGAAAGAAACTTTCATTTGAAAGCATTTGCAGTGATTCCACAGAAATTTGAGTTTCCTGGGAAATTCAGCAAATATTTTTTCACCCTAAATTGTTGTTACTCAACAGGAAAGATAAGTAGACCGGTTGCATTTGGCTGCCCAAATTTAGATCTTCTAGGTTGAATAGTTCGTTTGCAGGAACACTTTGAAGTCGTAGGTTTCACTTCATTTTCCCCTATAGGGATACATGCATTTGGAACTCTAACTCAAACGCGGTTTGTACTAGCTGCATGAAACTTGACTCACTCGGTCAGTTCTCAGTGCGCTCTCTATGCTTTGTTTCCTGTTGAACTAGCCCTAAGCAGTGGCAAGGAAAATATACTTTCATTTTCAAATGTTTGCAGAGCTTCCACCGAACTCTGAGTTTACTGGAATCTCCGCAAATTTTTTTTCACCGGATCTGGATGATACTTGGCAGCAAAGATGAGTATACTGGTTTCACATGGCTGCCCAAATTTCGTTCTTCAGGGTTGAAGCGTTCGTTTGCAGGAGCACTTTGAATTTTAAGTTTCACTTCCTTTTTCCTTATAGGGATACATGCGTTTGGAACTGTATACCAAACACGGTTTGTGCTAGCTTCTTCAAACTTGACTCACTCAATTAGTTCTCAGTGTGCTCTCTACGCCTTGCTCCGTGTCGTAGTAGCTCTAAGCAGAGGCAAGGAACATACACTTTCATTTGAAAGCATTTGCAAAGCTTCCACAGAAATCTGAGTTTACTGGAATCTCAGCAAATATTTATTCACCCGAACTTGTTGATACTTGGTAGACAAAATGTGTATACCAGTTGCTCTTGGCAGCACAAATTTTGTTCTGCTAGGTTGAATCATTCCTTTGCAGGATGACTTTGATTAGTTAGGTTTTACTGCATTTTCCCCTATAGGGATACATGCTTTTGGAAATCTAAATCAAACACGGTTTGTGCTAGCTGCTTGAAACTTGACTCCCTGAATGAATTCTCCTTGTGCTCTCTATGCTTAGTTACCGGTTTATGTACCCCTAAGCAGAGCAAAGAAAAATAAACTTTCATTTGAAAGTGTTTGTAGAGCATCCACAGAACTCAGAGTTTACTGACTCTCAGCAAATATTTTTTCACCCGATCTTGTTGATACTTGGCAGCAAAAATGAGTATATGAGTTGCACTTGGCAGCCCAAATTGCGTAATCTTATGTTGAAGGGTTCCTTTGCAGGAACACTTTGAATTTTCAGGTTTATCTTCTTTTTTCGCTCTATGAATGCATGCATTTGGAATGCTCAAACAAACACAGTTTGTGATACCTGTTTGAAACTTGGCCCACTCAATTTAGTTCTCAGGGGCTCTGTATGCATTGTCCCTTCTGAAGTATCCCCAAGCAGAGGCAAGGAAATTACACTTTCTTATGGTAGTCTTTGCAGAACTTCCACAAAACTCCCAAGTTTACTGGAATTTCAGCGAATATTTTTTCACTTGATCTTGTTGATACTACGTAAGAAAGATGAGCATACCATTTGCATTTGGCTGCCAAAATTTCGTTCTTCTACGTTGAAGCATTTGCTTTCAGGAAGACATTGAATTCTGGGGGTTTCTCTTCATTTTAACCTATAGGAATACACGCATTTGGAACTCAAAATCAAACACTGTTTGTGCTAGCTGCTTGAAGCTTGACTCACTCAATTAGTTCCTGGTGTGCTCTCTGTGCTTTGTTCCCTGGTGAAGTGGTTCTAAGCGGAGGCAAGGAACATATACTTACCTTAGAAAGCATTTACAGTGCTTCAACAGAGCTCCAAGTTAACTGGAATCTCTGCAAATATTTACTCACCTGATCTTGATGATACTTGTCAGGAAAGATGAGTATAGCACTTGCACTTAGCTACCCAAATTTCGTTCTTCCAGGTTCAAATGTTCGTTTGCAGGAACACCTTTGAATTTTTAGGCTTCACTTCACTTTTCCTTATAGGGATACATGCATTTGGAATTATACATCAAACGCGGTTGATGCTAGCTGCTTGAAACTGAAACTCACTCAACTAGTTCTCAGTGCCATCTCTATGCTTTCTTTTCTGTTGAAGTAACCCTAAGCCGAGGCTAGGGAAAGAAACTTTCATTTGAAAGCATTTGCAGTGATTCCACAGAACTTTGAGTTTCCTGGAATCTCAGCAAATATTTTTTCACCCTAACTTGTTGTTACTCAACAGGAAAGATAAGTAGACCGGTTGCATTTGGCTGCCCAAATTTAGATCTTCTAGGTTGAATAGTTCATTTGCAGGAACACATTGAAGTCGTAGGTTTCACTTCATTTTCCCCTATAGGGATACATGCATTTGGAACTCTAACTCAAACGCGGTTCATACTAGCTGCATGAAACTTGACTCACTTGGTTAGTTCTCAGTGCACCCTCTATACTTTGTTTCCTGTTGAAGTAGCCCTAAGCAGTGGCAAGGAAAATATACTTTCATTTTCAAGTGTTTGCAGAGCTTCCACCGAACTCTGAGTTTACTGGAATCTCAGCAAAATTTTGTTCACCGGATCTTGATGATACTTGGCAGCAAAGATGAGTATACTGGTTTCACTTGGCTACCCAAATTTCGTTCTTCAGGGTTGAAGCGTTCGTGTGCAGGAGCACTTTGAATATTAAGTTTCACTTCCTTTCATTCTAGGGATACATGCGTTTGGAACTGTATACCAAAACACGGTTTGTGCTAGCTTCTTCAAACTTGACACACTCAGTTAGTTCTAGGTGTGTTCTCTACACTTTGTTCCCTGTGGTAGTAGCTCTAAGCAGAGGCAAGGAACATACACTTTCATTTGAAAGCATTTGCAAAGCTTCCACAGAAACTGTGAGTTTACTGGAATCTCAGCAAATATTTATTCACCCGAACTTGTTGATACTTGGTGGAAAAAAATTGTATACCAGTTGCTCTTGGCAGCACAATTTTTGTTCTGCTAGGTTGAATCATTCCTTTGCAGTATGACTTTGATTAGTTAGGTTTTACTGCATTTTCCCCTATACGGATACATGCTTTTGGAAATCTAAATCAAACACGGTTTGTGCTAGCTGCTTGAAACTTGACTCCCTGAATGAATTCTCCTTGTGCTCTCTATGATTTTTTACCGGTTTATGTACCCCTAAGCAGGGCAAAGAAAAATAAACTTTCATTTGAAAGTGTTTGTAGAGCATCCACAGAACTCAGAGTTTACTGACTCTCAGCAAATATTTTTTCACCCAATCTTGTTGATTCTTGGCAGCAAAAATGAGTATATGAGTTGCACTTGGCAGCCCAAATTTCGTAATCTTATGTTGAAGAGTTCCTTTGCAGGAACACTTTGAATTTTCAGGTTTAACTTCTTTTTTCCCTCTATGAATGCATGCATTTGGAATGCTCAATCCAACACAGTTTGTGATACCTGTTTGAAACGTGGCCGACTCAATTTAGTTCTCAGGGGCTCTGTATGCAATGTCCCCTGCTGAAGTATCCCCAAGCAGAGGCAAGGAAAATACACTTTCTTATGGAAGTCTTTGCAGAGCTTCCATAAAACTCCCAAGTTTACTGGAATTTCAGCGAATATTTTTTCACTTGATTTTGTTGATACTAGGTAAGAAAGATGATCATACCAGTTGCATTTGGCTGCCAAAATATCGTTCTTCTATGTTGTAGCATTTGCTTTCAGGAAGACATTGAATTCTGGGGGTTTCTCTTCTTTTTAAGCTATAGGAATACACGCATTTGGAACTCTAAATCAAACACTGTTTGTGCTAGCTGCTTGAAGCTTGACTCACTCAATTAGTTCCTGGTGTGCTCTCTGTGCTTTGTTCCCTGGTGAAGTGGTCCTAAGCGGAGGCAAGGAACATACGCTTTCCTTAGAAAGCATTTACAGAGCTTCAACAGAGCTCCAAGTTAACTGGAATCTCTGCAAATATTTACTCACCTGATCTTGATGATACTTGTCAGGAAAGATGAGTATAGCAGTTGCACTTAGCTACCCAAATTTCGTTCTTCCAGGTTCAAAAGTTCGTTTGCAGGAACACTTTTGAATTTTTAGGCTTCACTTCACTTTTCCTTATAGGGATACATGCATTTGGAATTATACATCAAACACGGTTGATGCTAGCTGCTTGAAACTGAAACTCACTCAACTAGTTCTCAGTGCGATCTCTGTGCTTTGTTTTCTGTTGAAGTAACCCTAAGCTGAGGCTAGGGAAAGAAACTTTCATTTGAAAGCATTTGCAGTGATTCCACAGAACTTTGAGTTTCCTGGAATCTCAGCAAATATTTTTTCACCCTAACTTGTTGTTACTCGACAGGAAAGATAAGTAGACCGGTTGCATTTGGCTGCCCAAATTTAGATCTTCTGGGTTGAATAGTTCGTTTGCAGGAACACTTTGAAGTCGTAGGTTTCACTTCATTTTCCCCTATAGGGATACATGCATTTGGAACTCTAACTCAGACGCGGTTTGTACTAGCTGCACGAAACTTGACTCACTCGGTTAGTTCTCAGTGCGCTCTCTATGCTTTGTTTCCTGTTGAAGTAGCCCTAAGCAGTGGCAAGGAAAATATACTTTCATGTTCAAGTGTTTGCAGAGCTTCCACCGAACTCTGAGTTTACTGGAATCTCAGCAAAGTTTTGTTCACCGGAACTTGATGATACTTGGCAGCAAAGATGAGTATACTGGTTTCACTTGGCTGCCCCAATTTCGTTCTTCAGGGTTGAAGCGTTCGTGTGCAGGAGCACTTTGAATTCTAAGTTTCACTTCCTATTTCCTTATAGGGATACATGCGTTTGGAACTGTATACCAAACACGGTTGGTGCTAGCTTCTTCAAACACGACTCACTCAATTAGTTCTCGGTGTGCTCTCTACGCTTTGTTCCCTGTGGTAGTAGCTCTAAGCAGAGGCAAGGAACATACACTTTCATTTGAAAGCATTTGCAAAGCTTCCACAGAACTCTGAGTTTACTGGAATCTCAGCAAATATTTATTCACCTGAACGTGTTGATACTTGGTAGAAAAAAAGTGTATGCCATTTGCTCTTGGCAGCACAAATTTTGTTCTGCTAGGTTGAATCACTCCTTTGCAGGATGACTTTGATTACTTAGGTTTTACTGCATTTTCCCCTATGGGGATACATGCTTTTGGAAATCTAAATCAAACACGGTTTGTGCTAGCTGCTTGAAACTTGACTCCCTGAATGAATTCTCGTTGTGCTCTCTATGCTTTGTTACCGGTTTATGTACCCCTAAGCAGAGCAAAGAAAAATAAACCTTCATTTGAAAGTGTTTGTAGAGCATCCACAGAACTCAGAGTTTACTGACTCTCAGCAAATATTTTTTCAACCGATCTTGTTGATACTTGGCAGCAAAAATGAGTATATGAATTGCACTTGGCAGCCCAAATTGAGTAATCTTATGTTGAAGGGTTCCTTTGCAGGAACACTTTGAATTTTCAGGTTTAACTTCTTTTTTCCCTCTGTGAATACATGCATTTGGAATTCTCAATCAAACAAAGTTTGTGATACCTGTTTGAAACTTGGCCCACTCAATTTAGTTCTCTGGGGCTCTGTATGCATTGTCCCCTGCTGAAGTATCCCCAAGCAGAGGCAAGGAAAATACACTGTCTTATGGAAGTCTTTGCAGAACTTCCACAAAACTCCCAAGTTTACTGGAATTTCAGCGAATATTTTTTCACTTGATCTTGTTGATACTAGGTAAGAAAGATGAGCATACCAGTTGCATTTGGCTGCCAAAATTTCGTTCTTCTACGTTGAAGCATTTGCTTTCAGGAAGACATTGAATTCTGGGGGTTTCTCTTCATTTTAACCTATAGGAATACACGCATTTGGAACTCTAAATCAAACACTGTTTGTGCTAGCTGCTTGAAGCTTGACTCACTCAATTAGTTCCTGGTGTGCTCTCTGTGCTTTGTTCCCTGGTGAAGTGGTCCTAAGCGGAGGCAAGGAATGTACGCTTTCCTTAGAAAGCATTTACAGTGCTTCAACAGAGCTCCAAGTTAACTGGAAACTCTGCAAATATTTACTCACCTGATCTTGATGATACTTGTCAGGAAAGATGAGTATAGCAGTTGCACTTAGCTACCCAAATTTCGTTCTTCCAGGTTCAAAAGTTCGTTTGCAGGAACACTTTTGAATTTTTAGGCTTCACTTCACTTTTCCTTATAGGGATACATGCATTTGGAATTATACATCAAACGCGGTTGATGCTAGCTGCTTGAAACTGAAACTCACTCAACTAGTTCTCAGTGCGATCTCTGTGCTTTGTTTTCTGTTGAAGTAACCCTAAGCCGAGGTTAGGGAAAGAAACATTCATTTTAAAGCATTTGCAGTGATTCCACAGAACTTTGAGTTTCCTGGAATCGCAGCAAATATTTTTTCACCCTAACTTGTTGTTACGCGACAGGAAAGATAAGTAGACCGGTTGCATTTGGCTGCCCAAATTTAGATCTTCTGGGTTGAATAGTTCGTTTGCAGGAACACTTTGAAGTCGTAGGTTTCACTTCATTTTCCCCTATAGGGATACATGCATTTGGAACTCTAACTCAGACGCGGTTTGTACTAGCTGCACGAAACTTGACTCACTCGGTTAGTTCTCAGTGCGCTCTCTATGCTTTGTTTCCTGTTGAAGTAGCCCTAAGCAGTGGCAAGGAAAATATACTTTCATTTTCAAGTGTTTGCAGAGCTTCCACCGAACTCTGAGTTTACTGGAATCTCAGCAAAGTTTTGTTCACCGGATCTTGATGATACTTGGCAGCAAAGATGAGTATACTGGTTTCACTTGGCTGCCCAAATTTCGTTCTTCAGGGTTGAAGCGTTCGTGTGCAGGAGCACTTTGAATTCTAAGTTTCACTTCCTTTTTCCTTATAGGGATACATGCGTTTGGAACTGTATACCAAACACGGTTGGTGTTAGCTTCTTCAAACACGACTCACTCAATTAGTTCTCGGTGTGCTCTCTACGCTTTGTTCCCTGTGGTAGTAGCTCTAAGCAGAGGCAAGGAACATACACTTTCATTTGAAAGCATTTGCAAAGCTTCCACAGAACTCTGAGTTTACTGGAATCTCAGCAAATATTTATTCACCCGAACGTGTTGATACTTGGTAGAAAAAAAGTGTATGCCAGTTGCTCTTGGCAGCACAAATTTTGTTCTGCTAGGTTGAATCATTCCTTTGCAGGATGACTTTGATTAGTTAGGTTTTACTGCATTATCCCCTATAGGGATACATGCTTTTGGAAATCTAAATCAAACACGGTTTGTGCTAGCTGCTTGAAACTTGACTCCCTGAATGAATTCTCACTGTGCTCTCTATGCTTTGTTACCGGTTTATGTACCCCTAAGCAGAGCAAAGAAAAATAAACCTTCATTTGAAAGTGTTTGTAGAGCATCCACAGAACTCAGAGTTTACTGACTCTCAGCAAATATTTTTTCACCCGATCTTGTTGATACTTGGCAGCAAAAATGAGTATATGAGTTGCACTTGGCAGCCCAAATTGCGTAATCTTATGTTGAAGGGTTCCTTTGCAGGAACACTTTGAATTTTCAGGTTTAACTTCTTTTTTCCCCTCTATGAATACATGCATTTGGAATGCTCAATCCAACACAGTTTGTGATACCTGTTTGAAACTTGGCCCACTCAATTTAGTTCTCAGGGGCTCTGTATGCATTGTCCCCTGCTGAAGTATCCCCAAGCAGAGGCAAGGAAAATAAACTGTCTTATGGAAGTCTTTGCAGAGCTTCCACAAAATTCCCAAGTTTACTGGAATTTCAGCGAATATTTTTTCACTTGATCTTGTTGATACTAGGTAAGAAAGATGAGCATACCAGTTGCATTTGGCTGCCAAAATTTCGTTCTTCTACGTTGAAGCATTTGCTTTCAGGAAGACATTGAATTCTGGGGGTTTCTCTTCATTTTAACCTATAGGAATACACGCATTTGGAACTCTAAATCAAACACTGTTTGTGCTAGCTGCTTGAAGCTTGACTCACTCTATTAGTTCCTGGTGTGCTCTCTGTGCTTTGTTCCCTGGTGAAGTGGTCCTAAGCGGAGGCAAGGAACGTACGCTTTCCTTAGAAAGCATTTACAGTGCTTCAACAGAGCTCCAAGTTAACTGGAATCTCTGCAAATATTTACTCACCTGATCTTGATGATACTTGTCAGGAAAGATGAGTATAGCAGTTGCACTTAGCTACCCAAATTTCGTTCTTCCAGGTTCAAAAGTTCGTTTGCAGGAACACTTTTGAATTTTTAGGCTTCACTTCACTTTTCCTTATAGGGATACATGCATTTGGAATTATACATCAAACGCGGTTGATGCTAGCTGCTTGAAACTGAAACTCACTCAACTAGTTCTCAGTGCGATCTCTGTGCTTTGTTTTCTGTTGAAGTAACCCTAAGCCGAGGCTAGGGAAAGAAACTTTCATTTGAAAGCATTTGCAGTGATTCCACAGAAATTTGAGTTTCCTGGAAATTCAGCAAATATTTTTTCACCCTAAATTGTTGTTACTCAACAGGAAAGATAAGTAGACCGGTTGCATTTGGTTGCCCAAATTTAGATCTTCTAGGTTGAATAGTTCGTTTGCAGGAACACTTTGAAGTCGTAGGTTTCACTTCATTTTCCCCTATAGGGATACATGCATTTGGAACTCTAACTCAAACGCGGTTTGTACTAGCTGCATGAAACTTGACTCACTCGGTCAGTTCTCAGTGCGCTCTCTATGCTTTGTTTCCTGTTGAACTAGCCCTAAGCAGTGGCAAGGAAAATATACTTTCATTTTCAAGTGTTTGCAGAGCTTCCACCGAACTCTGAGTTTACTGGAATCTCCGCAAATTTTTTTTCACCGGATCTGGATGATACTTGGCAGCAAAGATGAGTATACTGGTTTCACATGGCTGCCCAAATTTCGTTCTTCAGGGTTGAAGCGTTCGTTTGCAGGAGCACTTTGAATTTTAAGTTTCACTTCCTTTTTCCTTATAGGGATACATGCGTTTGGAACTGTATACCAAACACGGTTTGTGCTAGCTTCTTCAAACTTGACTCACTCAATTAGTTCTCAGTGTGCTCTCTACGCCTTGTTCCGTGTCGTAGTAGCTCTAAGCAGAGGCAAGGAACATACACTTTCATTTGAAAGCATTTGCAAAGCTTCCACAGAAATCTGAGTTTACTGGAATCTCAGCAAATATTTATTCACCCGAACTTGTTGATACTTGGTAGACAAAATGTGTATACCAGTTGCTCTTGGCAGCACAAATTTTGTTCTGCTAGGTTGAATCATTCCTTTGCAGGATGACTTTGATTAGTTAGGTTTTACTGCATTTTCCCCTATAGGGATACATGCTTTTGGAAATCTAAATCAAACACGGTTTGTGCTAGCTGCTTGAAACTTGACTCCCTGAATGAATTCTCCTTGTGCTCTCTATGCTTAGTTACCGGTTTATGTACCCCTAAGCAGAGCAAAGAAAAATAAACTTTCATTTGAAAGTGTTTGTAGAGCATCCACAGAACTCAGAGTTTACTGACTCTCAGCAAATATTTTTTCACCCGATCTTGTTGATACTTGGCAGCAAAAATGAGTATATGAGTTGCACTTGGCAGCCCAAATTGCGTAATCTTATGTTGAAGGGTTCCTTTGCAGGAACACTTTGAATTTTCAGGTTTATCTTCTTTTTTCGCTCTATGAATGCATGCATTTGGAATGCTCAAACAAACACAGTTTGTGATACCTGTTTGAAACTTGGCCCACTCAATTTAGTTCTCAGGGGCTCTGTATGCATTGTCCCCTTCTGAAGTATCCCCAAGCAGAGGCAAGGAAATTACACTTTCTTATTGTAGTCTTTGCAGAACTTCCACAAAACTCCCAAGTTTACTGGAATTTCAGCGAATATTTTTTCACTTGATCTTGTTGATACTACGTAAGAAAGATGAGCATACCATTTGCATTTGGCTGCCAAAATTTCGTTCTTCTACGTTGAAGCATTTGCTTTCAGGAAGACATTGAATTCTGGGGGTTTCTCTTCATTTTAACCTATAGGAATACACGCATTTGGAACTCAAAATCAAACACTGTTTGTGCTAGCTGCTTGAAGCTTGACTCACTCTATTAGTTCCTGGTGTGCTCTCTGTGCTTTGTTCCCTGGTGAAGTGGTCCTAAGCGGAGGCAAGGAACGTACGCTTTCCTTAGAAAGCATTTACAGTGCTTCAACAGAGCTCCAAGTTAACTGGAATCTCTGCAAATATTTACTCACCTGATCTTGATGATACTTGTCAGGAAAGATGAGTATAGCAGTTGCACTTAGCTACCCAAATTTCGTTCTTCCAGGTTCAAAAGTTCGTTTGCAGGAACACTTTTGAATTTTTAGGCTTCACTTCACTTTTCCTTATAGGGATACATGCATTTGGAATTATACATCAAACGCGGTTGATGCTAGCTGCTTGAAACTGAAACTCACTCAACTAGTTCTCAGTGCGATCTCTGTGCTTTGTTTTCTGTTGAAGTAACCCTAAGCCGAGGCTAGGGAAAGAAACTTTCATTTGAAAGCATTTGCAGTGATTCCACAGAAATTTGAGTTTCCTGGAAATTCAGCAAATATTTTTTCACCCTAAATTGTTGTTACTCAACAGGAAAGATAAGTAGACCGGTTGCATTTGGTTGCCCAAATTTAGATCTTCTAGGTTGAATAGTTCGTTTGCAGGAACACTTTGAAGTCGTAGGTTTCACTTCATTTTCCCCTATAGGGATACATGCATTTGGAACTCTAACTCAGATGCGGTTTGTACTAGCTGCATGAAACTTGACTCACTCGGTCAGTTCTCAGTGCGCTCTCTATGCTTTGTTTCCTGTTGAACTAGCCCTAAGCAGTGGCAAGGAAAATATACTTTCATTTTCAAGTGTTTGCAGAGCTTCCACCGAACTCTGAGTTTACTGGAATCTCCGCAAATTTTTTTTCACCGGATCTGGATGATACTTGGCAGCAAAGATGAGTATACTGGTTTCACATGGCTGCCCAAATTTCGTTCTTCAGGGTTGAAGCGTTCGTTTGCAGGAGCACTTTGAATTTTAAGTTTCACTTCCTTTTTCCTTATAGGGATACATGCGTTTGGAACTGTATACCAAACACGGTTTGTGCTAGCTTCTTCAAACTTGACTCACTCAATTAGTTCTCAGTGTGCTCTCTACGCCTTGTTCCGTGTCGTAGTAGCTCTAAGCAGAGGCAAGGAACATACACTTTCATTTGAAAGCATTTGCAAAGCTTCCACAGAAATCTGAGTTTACTGGAATCTCAGCAAATATTTATTCACCCGAACTTGTTGATACTTGGTAGACAAAATGTGTATACCAGTTGCTCTTGGCAGCACAAATTTTGTTCTGCTAGGTTGAATCATTCCTTTGCAGGATGACTTTGATTAGTTAGGTTTTACTGCATTTTCCCCTATAGGGATACATGCTTTTGGAAATCTAAATCAAACACGGTTTGTGCTAGCTGCTTGAAACTTGACTCCCTGAATGAATTCTCCTTGTGCTCTCTATGCTTAGTTACCGGTTTATGTACCCCTAAGCAGAGCAAAGAAAAATAAACTTTCATTTGAAAGTGTTTGTAGAGCATCCACAGAACTCAGAGTTTACTGACTCTCAGCAAATATTTTTTCACCCGATCTTGTTGATACTTGGCAGCAAAAATGAGTATATGAGTTGCACTTGGCAGCCCAAATTGCGTAATCTTATGTTGAAGGGTTCCTTTGCAGGAACACTTTGAATTTTCAGGTTTATCTTCTTTTTTCGCTCTATGAATGCATGCATTTGGAATGCTCAAACAAACACAGTTTGTGATACCTGTTTGAAACTTGGCCCACTCAATTTAGTTCTCAGGGGCTCTGTATGCATTGTCCCCTTCTGAAGTATCCCCAAGCAGAGGCAAGGAAATTACACTTTCTTATTGTAGTCTTTGCAGAACTTCCACAAAACTCCCAAGTTTACTGGAATTTCAGCGAATATTTTTTCACTTGATCTTGTTGATACTACGTAAGAAAGATGAGCATACCATTTGCATTTGGCTGCCAAAATTTCGTTCTTCTACGTTGAAGCATTTGCTTTCAGGAAGACATTGAATTCTGGGGGTTTCTCTTCATTTTAACCTATAGGAATACACGCATTTGGAACTCAAAATCAAACACTGTTTGTGCTAGCTGCTTGAAGCTTGACTCACTCAATTAGTTCCTGGTGTGCTCTCTGTGCTTTGTTCCCTGGTGAAGTGGTTCTAAGCGGAGGCAAGGAACATATACTTACCTTAGAAAGCATTTACAGTGCTTCAACAGAGCTCCAAGTTAACTGGAATCTCTGCAAATATTTACTCACCTGATCTTGATGATACTTGTCAGGAAAGATGAGTATAGCACTTGCACTTAGCTACCCAAATTTCGTTCTTCCAGGTTCAAATGTTCGTTTGCAGGAACACCTTTGAATTTTTAGGCTTCACTTCACTTTTCCTTATAGGGATACATGCATTTGGAATTATACATCAAACGCTGTTGATGCTAGCTGCTTGAAACTGAAACTCACTCAACTAGTTCTCAGTGCCATCTCTATGCTTTCTTTTCTGTTGAAGTAACCCTAAGCCGAGGCTAGGGAAAGAAACTTTCATTTGAAAGCATTTGCAGTGATTCCACAGAACTTTGAGTTTCCTGGAATCTCAGCAAATATTTTTTCACCCTAACTTGTTGTTACTCAACAGGAAAGATAAGTAGACCGGTTGCATTTGGCTGCCCAAATTTAGATCTTCTAGGTTGAATAGTTCATTTGCAGGAACACATTGAAGTCGTAGGTTTCACTTCATTTTCCCCTATAGGGATACATGCATTTGGAACTCTAACTCAAACGCGGTTCATACTAGCTGCATGAAACTTGACTCACTTGGTTAGTTCTCAGTGCACCCTCTATACTTTTTTTCCTGTTGAAGTAGCCCTAAGCAGTGGCAAGGAAAATATACTTTCATTTTCAAGTGTTTGCAGAGCTTCCACCGAACTCTGAGTTTACTGGAATCTCAGCAAAATTTTGTTCACCGGATCTTGATGATACTTGGCAGCAAAGATGAGTATACTGGTTTCACTTGGCTACCCAAATTTCGTTCTTCAGGGTTGAAGCGTTCGTGTGCAGGAGCACTTTGAATATTAAGTTTCACTTCCTTTTTCCTTCTAGGGATACATGCGTTTGGAACTGTATACCAAACACGGTTTGTGCTAGCTTCTTCAAACTTGACACACTCAGTTAGTTCTAGGTGTGTTCTCTACACTTTGTTCCCTGTGGTAGTAGCTCTAAGCAGAGGCAAGGAACATACACTTTCATTTGAAAGCATTTGCAAAGCTTCCACAGAACTGTGAGTTTACTGGAATCTCAGCAAATATTTATTCACCCGAACTTGTTGATACTTGGTGGAAAAAAATTGTATACCAGTTGCTCTTGGCAGCACAATTTTTGTTCTGCTAGGTTGAATCATTCCTTTGCAGTATGACTTTGATTAGTTAGGTTTTACTGCATTTTCCCCTATACGGATACATGCTTTTGGAAATCTAAATCAAACACGGTTTGTGCTAGCTGCTTGAAACTTGACTCCCTGAATGAATTCTCCTTGTGCTCTCTATGATTTTTTACCGGTTTATGTACCCCTAAGCAGGGCAAAGAAAAATAAACTTTCATTTGAAAGTGTTTGTAGAGCATCCACAGAACTCAGAGTTTACTGACTCTCAGCAAATATTTTTTCACCCAATCTTGTTGATTCTTGGCAGCAAAAATGAGTATATGAGTTGCACTTGGCAGCCCAAATTTCGTAATCTTATGTTGAAGAGTTCCTTTGCAGGAACACTTTGAATTTTCAGGTTTAACTTCTTTTTTCCCTCTATGAATGCATGCATTTGGAATGCTCAATCCAACACAGTTTGTGATACCTGTTTGAAACGTGGCCGACTCAATTTAGTTCTCAGGGGCTCTGTATGCAATGTCCCCTGCTGAAGTATCCCCAAGCAGAGGCAAGGAAAATACACTTTCTTATGGAAGTCTTTGCAGAGCTTCCACAAAACTCCCAAGTTTACTGGAATTTCAGCGAATATTTTTTCACTTGATTTTGTTGATACTAGGTAAGAAAGATGATCATACCAGTTGCATTTGGCTGCCAAAATATCGTTCTTCTATGTTGTACCATTTGCTTTCAGGAAGACATTGAATTCTGGGGGTTTCTCTTCTTTTTAAGCTATAGGAATACACGCATTTGGAACTCTAAATCAAACACTGTTTGTGCTAGCTGCTTGAAGCTTGACTCACTCAATTAGTTCCTGGTGTGCTCTCTGTGCTTTGTTCCCTGGTGAAGTGGTCCTAAGCGGAGGCAAGGAACATACGCTTTCCTTAGAAAGCATTTACAGAGCTTCAACAGAGCTCCAAGTTAACTGGAATCTCTGCAAATATTTACTCACCTGATCTTGATGATACTTGTCAGGAAAGATGAGTATAGCAGTTGCACTTAGCTACCCAAATTTCGTTCTTCCAGGTTCAAAAGTTCGTTTGCAGGAACACTTTTGAATTTTTAGGCTTCACTTCACTTTTCCTTATAGGGATACATGCATTTGGAATTATACATCAAACACGGTTGATGCTAGCTGCTTGAAACTGAAACTCACTCAACTAGTTCTCAGTGCGATCTCTGTGCTTTGTTTTCTGTTGAAGTAACCCTAAGCTGAGGCTAGGGAAAGAAACTTTCATTTGAAAGCATTTGCAGTGATTCCACAGAACTTTGAGTTTCCTGGAATCTCAGCAAATATTTTTTCACCCTAACTTGTTGTTACTCAACAGGAAAGATAAGTAGACCGGTTGCATATGGATGCCCAAATTTAGATCTTCTAGGTTGAATAGTTCGTTTGCAGGAACACTTTGAAGTCCTAGGTTTCACTTCATTTTCCCCTATAGGGATACATGCATTTGGAACTCTAACTCAAATGCGGTTTGTACTAGCTGCATGAAACTTGACTCACTCGGTTAGTTCTCAGTGCGCTCTCTATGCTTTGTTTCCTGTTGAAGTAGCCCTAAGCAGTGGCAAGGAAAATATACTTTCATTTTCAAGTGTTTGCAGAGCTTCCACCGAACTCTGAGTTTACTGGAATCTCAGCAAAGTTTTTTTCACCGGATCTTGATGATACTTGGCAGCAAAGATGAGTATACTGGTTTCACTTGGCTGCCCAAATTTCGTTCTTCAGGGTTGAAGCGTTCGTGGGCAGGAGCAGTTTGAATTTTAAGTTTCACTTCCTTTTTCCTTAAAGGGATACATGCGTTTGGAACTGTATACCAAACACGGTTTGTGCTAGCTTCTTCAAACTTGACTCACTCAATTAGTTCTCGGTGTGCTCTCTACGCTTTGTTCCCTGTGGTAGTAGCTCTAAGCAGAGGCAAGGAACATACACATTCATTTGAAAGCATTTGCAAAGCTTCCACAGAACTCTGAGTTTACTGGAATCTCAGCAAATATTTATTCAACCGAACTTGTTGATCCTTGGTAGACAAAATGTGTATACCAGTTGCTCTTGGCAGCACAAATTTTCTTCTGATAGGTTGAATCATTCCTTTGAAGGATGACTTTGATTAGTTAGGTTTTACTGCATTTTCCCTTATAGGGATACATGCTTTTGGAAATCTAAATCAAACATGGTTTGTGCTAGCTGCTTGAAACTTGACTCCCTGAATGAATTCTTGTTGTGCTCTCTATGCTTTGTTACCGGTTTATGTACCCCTAAGCAGAGCAAAGAAAAATAAACTTTTATTGGAAAGTGTTTGTAGAGCATCCACAGAACTCAGAGTTTACTGACTCTCAGCAAATATTTTTTCACCCGATCTTGTTGATACTTGGCAGCAAAAATGAGTATATGAGTTGCACTTGGCAGCCCAAATTGCGTAATCTTATGTTGAAGGGTTCCTTTGCAGGAACACTTTGAATTTTCAGGTTTAACTTATTTTTTCCCTCTATGAATACATGCATTTGGAATGCTCAATCAAACACAGTTTTTGATTCCTGTTTGAAACTTGGCCCACTCAATTTAGTTCTCAGGGGCTCTGTATGCATTGTCCCCTGCTGAAGTATCCCCAAGCAGAGGCAAGGAAAATACACTTTCTTATGGAAGTCTTTGCAGAGCTTCCACAAAACTCCAAAGTTTACTGGAATTTCAGCAAATATTTTTTCACTTGATCTTGTTGATACTAGGTAAGAAAGATGAGCATACCAGTTACATTTGGCTGCCAAAATTTCGTTCTTCTACGTTGAAGCATTTGCTTTCAGGAAGACATTGAATTCTGGGGGTTTCTCTTCATTTTAACCTATAGGAATACACGCATTTGGAACTCTAAATCAAACACTGTTTGTGCTAGCTGCTTGAAGCTTGACTCACTCAATTAGTTCCTGGTGTGCTCTCTGTGCTTTGTTCCCTGGTGAAGTGGTCCTAAGCGGAGGAAAGGAACATACGCTTTCCTTAGAAAGCATTTACATTGCTTCAACAGAGCTCCAAGTTAACTGGAATCTCTGCAAATATTTACTCACCTGATCTTGATGATACTTGTCAGGAAAGATGAGTATAGCAGTTGAACTTAGCTACCCAAATTTGGTTCTTCCAGGTTCAAAAGTTCGTTTGCAGGAACACTTTTGAATTTTTCGGCTTCACTTCACTTTTCCATATAGGGATACATGCATTTGGAATTATAAATCAAACGCGGTTCATGCTAGCTGCTTGAAACTGAAACTCACTCAACTAGTCCTCAGTGTGATCTCTGTGCTTTGTTTTCTGTTGAAGTAACCCTAAGCCGAGGCTAGGGAAAGAAACTTTCCTTTGAAAGCATTTGCAGTGATTCCACAGAACTTTGAGTTTCCTGGAATCTCAGCAAATATTTTTTCGCCCTAAGTTGTTGTTACTCGACAGGAAAGATAAGTAGACCGGATGCATTTGGCTGCCCAAATTTAGATATTCTAGGTTGAATAGTTCGTTTGCAGGAACACTTTGAAGTCGTATGTTTCACTTCATTTTCCCCTATAGGGATACATGCATTTGGAACTCTAACTCAAACGCGGTTTGTATTAGATGCATGAAAGTTGACTCACTCGGTTAGTTCTCAGTGCGCTCTCTATGCTTTGTTTCCTGTTGAAGTAGCCCTAAGCAGTGGCAAGGAAAATATACTTTCATTTTCAAGTGTTTGCAGAGCTTCCACCGAACTCTGAGTTTACTGGAATCTCAGCAAAGCTTTTTTCACCGGATCTTGATGATACTTGGCAGCAAAGATAAGTATACTGGTTTCACTTGGCTGCCCAAATTTCGTTCTTCAGGGTTGAAGCGTTCGTGTGCAGGAGCACTTTGAATTTTAAGTTTCACTTCCTTTTTCCTTATAGGGATATATGCATTTGGAACTGTATACCAAATACGGTTTGTGCTAGATTCTTCAAACACGACTCACTCAATTAGTTCTCGGTGGGCTCTCTACGCTTTGTTCCCTGGGGTAGTAGCTCTAAGCAGAGGCAAGGAACATACACTTTCATTTGAAAGCATTTGCAAAACTTCCACAGAACTCTGAGTTTACTGGAATCTCAGCAAATATTTATTCACCCGAACTTGTTGATACTTGGTAGTAAAAAATTGTATACCAGTTGCTCTTGGCAGCACAAATTTTGTTCTGCTAGGTTGAATCATTCCTTTGCAGGATGACTTTGATTAGTTAGGTTTTACTGCATTTTCCCCTATAGGGATACATGCTTTTGGAAATCTAAATCAAACACGGTTTGTGCGAGCTGCTTGAAACTTGACTCCCTGAATGAATTCTCGTTGTGCTCTCTATGCTTTGTTACCAGTTTATGTACCCCTAAGCAGAGCAAAGAAAAATAAACTTTCATTTGAAAGTGTTTGTAGAGCATCCACAGAACTCAGAGTTTACTGACTCTCAGCAAATATTTTTTCACCCGATCTTGTTGATAATTGGCAGCAAAAATGAGTATATGAGTTGCACTTGGCAGCCCAAATTGCGTAATCTTTTGTTGAAGGGTTCCTTTGCAGGAACACGTTGAATTTTCAGGTTTAACTTCTTTTTTCCCCTCTATGAATACATGCATTTGGAATGCTCAATCAAACACAGTTTGTGATACCTGTTTGAAACTTGGCCCACTCAATTTAGTTCTCAGGGGCTCTGTATGCATTGTCCCCTTCTGAAGTATCCCCAAGCAGAGGCAAGGAAAATACACTTTCTTATGGAAGTCTTTGCAGAGCTTCCACAAAACTCCCAAGTTTACTGGAATTTCAGCGAATATTTTTTCACTTGATCTTGTTGATACTAGGTAAGAAAGATGAGCATACCAGTTGCATTTGGCTGCCAAAATTTCGTTCTTCTACGTTGACGCATTTGCTTTCAGGAAGACATTGAATTCTGGGGGTTTCTCTTCATTTTAACCTATAGGAATACACGCATTTGGAACTCTAAATCAAACACTGTTTGTGCTAGCTGCTTGAAGCTTGACTCACTCAATTAGTTCCTGGTGTGCTCTCTGTGCTTTGTTCCCTGGTGAAGTGGTCCTAAGCAGAGGCAAGGAACATACGCTTTCCTTAGAAAGCATTTACAGTGTTTCAACAGAGCTCCAAGTTAACTGGAAACTCTGCAAATATTTACTCACCTGATCTTGATGATACTTGTCAGGAAAGATGAGTATAGCAGTTGCACTTAGCTACCCAAATTTCGTTCTTCGAGGTTCAAAAGTTCGTTTGCAGGAGCACTTTTGAATTTTTAGGCTTCACTTCACTTTTCCTTATAGGGATACATGCATTTGGAATTATACATCAAACGCCGTTGATGCTAGCTGCTTGAAACTGAAACTCACTCAACTAGTTCTCAGTGCGATCTCTGTGCTTTGTTTTCTGTTGAAGTAACCCTAAGCCGAGGCTAGGGAAAGAAACTTTCATTTGAAAGCATTTGCAGTGATTCCACAGAACTTTGAGTTTCCTGGAATCTCAGCAAATATTTTTTCACCCTAACTTGTTGTTACTCGACAGGAAAGATAAGTAGACCGGTTGCATTTGGCTGCCCAAATTTAGATCTTCTAGGTTGAATAGTTCGTTTGCAGGAACACTTTGATGTCGTAGGTTTCACTTCATTTTCCCCTATAGGGATACATGCATTTGGAACTCTAACTCAAACGCGGTTTGTACTAGCTGCATGAAACTTGACTCACTCGGTTAGTTCTCAGTGCACTCTATATGCTTTGTTTCCTGTTGAAGTAGCCCTAAGCAGTGGCAAGGAAAATATACTTTCATTTTCAAGTGTTTGCAGAGCTTCCACCGAACTCTGAGTTTACTGGAATCGCAGCAAAGTTTTTTTCACGGGATCTTGATGATACTTGGCAGCAAAGATGAGTATACTGGTTTCACTTGGCTGCCCAAATTTCGTTCTTCATGGTTTAAGCGTTCGTGTGCAGGAGCACTTTGAATTTTAAGTTTCACTTCCTTTTTCCTTATAGGGATACATGCGTTTGGAACTGTATACCAAACACGGTTTGTGCTAGCTTCTTCAAACACGACTTACTCAATTAGTTCTTGGTGTGCTCTCTACGCTTTGTTCCCTGTGGTATTAGCTCTAAGCAGAGGCAAGGAACATACACTTTCATTTGAAAGCATTTGCAAAGCTTCCACAGAACTCTGAGTTTACTGGAATCTCAGCAAACATTTATTCACCTGAACTTGTTGATACTTGGTTAAAAAAAAGTGTATACCCGTTGCTCTTGGCAGCACAAATTTTGTTCTGCTAGGTTGAATCATTCCTTTGCAGGATGACTTTGACTAGTTAGGTTTTACTGCATTTTCCCCTATAGGGATACATGCTTTTGGAAATCTAAATCAAACACGGTTTGTGCTAGCTGCTTACAACTTGACTCCCTGAATGAATTCTCGTTGTGCTCTCTATGCTTTGTTACCGGTTTATGTACCCCTAAGCAGAGCAAAGAAAAATAAACTTTCCTTTGAAATTGTTTGTAGACCATCCACAGAACTCAGAGTTTACTGACTCTCAGCAAATATTTTTTCACCCGATCTTGTTGATACTTGGCAGCAAAAATGAGTATATGAGTTGCACTTGGCAGCCCAAATTGCGTAATCTTATGTTGAAGGGTTCCTTTGCAGGAACACTTTGAATTTTCAGGTTGAACTTCTTTTTTCCCTCTATGAATACATGCATTTGGAATGCTCAATCCAACACAGTTTGTGATACCTCTTTGAAACTTGGCCCACTCAATTTAGTTCTCAGGGGCTCTGTATGCATTGTCCCCTGCTGAAGTATCCCCAGGCAGAGGCAAGGAAAATACACTTTCTTATGGAAGTCTTTGCAGAGCTTCCACAAAACTCCGAAGTTTACTGGAATTTCAGCGAATATTTTTTCACTTGATCTTGTTGATACTAGGTAAGAAAGATGAGCATACCAGTTGCATTTGGCTGCCAAAATTTCGTTCCTCTACGTTGACGCATTTGCTTTCAGGAAGACATTGAATTCTGGGTGTTTCTCTTCATTTTAACCTATAGGAATCCACACATTTGGAACTCTAAATCAAACACTGTTTGTGCTAGCTGCTTGAAGCTTGACTCACTCAATTAGTTCCTGGTGTGCTCTCTGTGCTTTGTTCCCTGGTGAAGTGGTCCTAAGCCGAGGCAAGGAACATACGGTTTTCCTTAGAAAGCATTTACAGTGCTTCAACAGAGCTCAAGTTAACTGGAATCTCTGCAAATATTTACTCACCTGATCTTGATGATACTTGTCAGGAAAGATGAGTATAGCAGTTGCACTTAGCTACCCAAATTTCGTTCTTCGAGGTTCAAAAGTTCGTTTGCAGGAGCACTTTTGAATTTTTAGGCTTCACTTCACTTTTCCTTATAGGGATACATGCATTTGGAATTATACATCAAACGCCGTTGATGCTAGCTGCTTGAAACTGAAACTCACTCAACTAGTTCTCAGTGCGATCTCTGTGCTTTGTTTTCTGTTGAAGTAACCCTAAGCCGAGGCTAGGGAAAGAAACTTTCATTTGAAAGCATTTGCAGTGATTCCACAGAACTTTGAGTTTCCTGGAATCTCAGCAAATATTTTTTCACCCTAACTTGTTGTTACTCGACAGGAAAGATAAGTAGACCGGTTGCATTTGGCTGCCCAAATTTAGATCTTCTAGGTTGAATAGTTCGTTTGCAGGAACACTTTGATGTCGTAGGTTTCACTTCATTTTCCCTATAGGGATACATGCATTTGGAACTCTAACTCAAACGCGGTTTGTACTAGCTGCATGAAACTTGACTCACTCGGTTAGTTCTCAGTGCGCTCTCTATGCTTTGTTTCCTGTTGAAGTAGCACTAAGCAGTGGCAAGGAAAATATACCTTCATTTTCAAGTGTTTGCAGAGCTTCCACCGAACTCTGAGTTTACTGGAATCGCAGCAAAGTTTTTTTCACCAGATCTTGATGATACTTGGCAGCAAAGATGAGTATACTGGTTTCACTTGGCTGCCCAAATTTCGTTCTTCAGGGTTGAAGCATTCGTGTGCAGGAGCACTTTGAATTTTAAGTTTCACTTCCTTTTTCCTTATAGGGATACATGCGTTTGGAACTGTATACCAAACACTGTTTGTGCTAGGTTCTTCAAACACGACTCACTCAATTAGTTCTCGGTGTGCTCTCTACGCTTTGTTCCCTGTGGTAGTACCTCTAAGCAGAGGCAAGGAACATACACTTTCATTTGAAAACATTTGCAAAGCTTCCACAAAACTCTGAGTTTACTGGAATCTCAGCAAATATTTATTCACCCGAACTTGTTGATACTTGGTAGAAAAAAAGTGTATACCAGTTGCTCTTGGCAGCACAAATTTTGTTCTGCTAGGTTGAATCATTCCTTTGCAGGATGACTTTGATTAGTTAGGTTTTACTGCATTTTCCCCTATAGGGATACATGCTTTTGGAAATCTAAATCAAACACAGTTTGTGCCAGCTGCTTGAAACTTGACTCCCTGAATGAATTCTTGTTGTGCTCTCTATGCTTTGTTACCGGTTTATGTACCCCTAAGCAGAGCAAAGAAAAATAAACTTTCCTTTGAAAGTGTTTGTAGAGCATCCACAGAACTCAGAGTTTACTGACTCTCAGCAAATATTTATTCACCCGATCTTGTTGATACTTGGCAGCAAAAATGAATATATGAGTTGCACTTGGCAGCCCAAATTGCGTAATCTGATGTTGAAGGGTTCCCTTTGCAGGAACACTTTGAATTTTCAGGTTTAACTTCTTTTTCCCTCTATGAATACATGCATTTGGAATGCTCAATCCAACACAGTTTGTGATACCTGTTTGAAACTTGGCCCACTCAATTTAGTTCTCAGGGGCTCTGTATGCATTGTCCCCTGCTGAAGTATCCCCAAGCAGAGGCAAGGAAAATACACTTTCTTATGGAAGTCTTTGCAGAGCTTCCACAAAACTCCCAAGTTTACTGGAATTTCAGCGAATATTTTTTCACTTGATCTTGTTGATACTAGGTAAGAACGATGAGCATACCAGTTGCATTTGGCTGCGAAAATTTTGTTCCTCTACGTTGACGCATTTGCTTTCAGGAAGACATTGAATTCTGGGTTTTTCTCTTCATTTTAACCTATAGGAATACACGCATTTGGAACTCTAAATCAAACACTGTTTGTGCTAGCTGCTTGAAGCTTGACTCACTCAATTAGTTCCTGGTGTGCTCTCTGTGCTTTGTTCCCTGGTGAAGTGGTCCTAAGCGGAGGCAAGGAATATAGGCTTTCCTTAGAAAGCATTTACAGAGCTTCAACAGAGCTCCAAGTTAACTGGAATCTCTGCAAATATTTACTCACCTGATCTTGATGATACTTGTCAGGAAAGATGAGTATAGCAGTTGCACTTATCTACCCAAATTTCGTTCTTCCAGGTTCTAAAGTTCGTTTGCAGGAACACTTTTGAATTTTTAGGCTTCACTTCACTTTTCCTTATAGGGATACATGCATTTGGAATTATACATCAAACGCGGTTGATGCTAGCTGCTTGAAACTGAAACTCACTCAACTAGTTCTCAGTGCGATCTCTGTGCTTTGTTTTCTGTTGAAGTAACCCTAAGCCGAGGCTAGGGAAAGAAACTTTCATTTGAAAGCATTTGCAGTGATTCCACAGAACTTTGAGTTTCCTGGAATCTCAGCAAATATTTTTTTCACCCTAACTTGTTGTTACTCGACAGGAACGATAAGTAGACCGGTTGCATTTGGCTGCCCAAATTTAGATCTTCTACGTTGAATAGTTCGTTTGCAGGAACACTTTGAAGTCATAGGTTTCACTTCATTTTCCCTAAAGGGATACATGCATTTGGAACTCTAACTCAAACGCGGTTTGTATTAGCTGCATGAAACTTGACTCACTCGGTTAGTTCTCAGTGCGCTCTCTATGCTTTGTTTCCTGTTGAAGTAGCACTAAGCAGTGGCAAGGAAAATATACCTTCATTTTCAAGTGTTTGCAGAGCTTCCACCGAACTCTGAGTTTACTGGAATCGCAGCAAAGTTTTTTTCACCAGATCTTGATGATACTTGGCAGCAAAGATGAGTATACTGGTTTCACTTGGCTGCCCAAATTTCGTTCTTCAGGGTTGAAGCGTTCGTGTGCAGGAGCACTTTGAATTTTAAGTTTCACTTCCTTTTTCCTTATAGGGATACATGCGTTTGGAACTGTATACCAAACACTGTTTGTGCTAGGTTCTTCAAACACGACTCACTCAATTAGTTCTCGGTGTGCTCTCTACGCTTTGTTCCCTGTGGTAGTACCTCTAAGCAGAGGCAATTAACATACACTTTCATTTGAAAACATTTGCAAAGCTTCCACAGAACTCTGAGTTTACTGGAATCTCAGCAAATATTTATTCACCCGAACTTGTTGATACTTGGTAGAAAAAAAGTGTATACCAGTTGCTCTTGGCAGCACAAATTTTGTTCTGCTAGGTTGAATCATTCCTTTGCAGGATGACTTTGATTAGTTAGGTTTTACTGCATTTTCCCCTATAGGGATACATGCTTTTGGAAATCTAAATCAAACACGGTTTGTGCCAGCTGCTTGAAACTTGACTCCCTGAATGAATTCTCGTTGTGCTCTCTATGCTTTGTTACCGGTTTATGTACCCCTAAGCAGAGCAAAGAAAAATAAACTTTCCTTTGAAAGTGTTTGTAGAGCATCCACAGAACTCAGAGTTTACTGACTCTCAGCAAATATTTATTCACCCGATCTTGTTGATACTTGGCAGCAAAAATGAATATATGAGTTGCACTTGGCAGCCCAAATTGCGTAATCTGATGTTGAAGGGTTCCTTTGCAGGAACACTTTGAATTTTCAGGTTTAACTTCTTTTTTCCCTCTATGAATACATGCATTTGGAATGCTCAATCAAACACAGCTTGTGATACCTGTTTGAAACTTGGCCCACTCAATTTAGTTCTCAGGGGCTCTGTATGCATTGTCCCCTGCTGAAGTATACCCAAGCAGAGGCAAGGAAATTCACTTTCTTATGGAAGTCTTAGCAGATCTTCCACAAAACTCCCAAGTTTACTGGAATTTCAGCGAATATTTTTTTCACTTGATCTTGTTGATACTAGGTAAGAAAGATGAGCATACCAGTTGCATTTGGCTGCGAAAATTTTGTTCTTCTACGTTGGAGCATTTGCTTTCAGGAAGACATTGAATTCTGGGGGTTTCTCTTCATTTTAACCTATAGGAATACACGCATTTGGAACTCTAAATCAAACACTGTTTGTGCTAGCTGCTTGAAGCTTGACTCACTCAATTAGTTCCTGGTGTGCTCTCTGTGCTTTGTTCCCTGGTGAAGTGGTCCTAAGCGGAGGCAAGGAATATAGGCTTTCCTTAGAAAGCATTTACAGAGCTTCAACAGAGCTCCAAGTTAACTGGAATCTCTGCAAATATTTACTCACCTGATCTTGATGATACTTGTCAGGAAAGATGAGTATAGCAGTTGCACTTATCTACCCAAATTTCGTTCTTCCAGGTTCTAAAGTTCGTTTGCAGGAACACTTTTAATTTTTTAGGCTTCACTTCACTTTTCCTTATAGGGATACATGCATTTGGAATTATACATCAAACGCGGTTGATGCTAGCTGCTTGAAACTGAAACTCACTCAACTAGTTCTCAGTGCGATCTCTGTGCTTTGTTTTCTGTTGAAGTAACCCTAAGCCGAGGCTAGGGAAAGAAACTTTCATTTGAAAGCATTTGCAGTGATTCCACAGAACTTTGAGTTTCCTGGAATCTCAGCAAATATTTTTTCACCCTAACTTGTTGTTACTCGACAGGAAAGATAAGTAGACCGGTTGCATTTGGCTGCCCAAATTTAGATCTTCTACGTTGAATAGTTCGTTTGCAGGAACACTTTGAAGTCATAGGTTTCACTTCATTTTCCCTAAAGGGATACATGCATTTGGAACTCTAACTCAAACTCGGTTTGTATTAGCTGCATGAAACTTGACTCACTCGGTTAGTTCTCAGTGCGCTCTCTATGCTTTGTTTCCTGTTGAAGTAGCCCTAAGCAGTGGCAAGGAAAATATACTTTCATTTTCAAGTGTTTGCAGAGCTTCCACCGAACTCTGAGTTTACTGGAATCTCAGCAAAGTTTTTTTCACCGGATCTTGATGATACTTGGCAGCAAAGATGAGTATACTGGTTTCACTTGGCTGCCCAAATTTCGTTCTTCAGGGTTGAAGCGTTCGTGTGCAGGAGCACTTTGAATTTAAGTTTCACTTCCTTTTTCCTTATAGGGATACATGCGTTTGGAATTCTATAGCAAACACGGTTTCTGCTAGCTTCTTCAAACTTGACTCACTCAATTAGTTCTCGGTGTGCTCTCTACGCTTTGTTCCCTGTGGTAGTAGCTCTAAGGAGAGGTAAGGAACATACACATTCATTTGAAAGCATTTGCAAAGCTTCCACAGAACTCTGAGTTTACTGGAATCTCAGCAAATATTTATTCACCCGAACTTGTTGATACTTGGTAGACAAAATGTGCATACCAGTTGCTCTTGGCAGCACAAATTTTGTTCTGCTAGGTTGAATCATTCCTTTGCAGGATGACTTTGATTAGTTAGGTTTTACTGCATTTTCCTCTATGGGGATACATGCTTTTGGAAATCTAAATCAAACACGGTTTGTGCTAGCTGCTTGAAACTTGACTCCCTGAATGAATTCTCGTTGGGCTCTCTGTGCTTTGTTACCGGTTTATGTACCCCTAAGCAGAGCAAAGAAAAATAAACCTTCATTTGAAAGTGTTTTTAGAGCATCCACAGAACTCAGAGTTTACTGACTCTCAGCAAATATTTTTTCACCCGATCTTGTTGATACTTGGCAGCAAAAATGAGTATATGAATTGCACTTGGCAGCCCAAATTGCGTAATCTTATGTTGAAGGGTTCCTTTGCAGGAACACTTTGAATTTTCAGGTTTAACTTCTTTTTTCCCTCTTTGAATACATGCATTTGGAATGCTCAATCAAACAAAGTTTGTGATACCTGTTTGAAACTTGGCCCACTCAATTTAGTTCTCTGGGGCTCTGTATGCATTGTCCCCTGCTGAAGTATCCCCAAGCAGAGGCAAGGAAAATACACTGTCTTATGGAAGTCTTTGCAGAGCTTCCACAAAACTCCCAAGTTTATTGGAATTTCAGCGAATATTTTTTCACTTGATCTTGTTGATACTAGGTAAGAAAGATGAGCATACCAGTTGCATTTGGCTGCCAAAATTTCGTTCTTCTACGTTGAAGCATTTGCCTTCAGGAAGACATTGAATTCTGGGGGTTTCTCTTCATTTTAACCTATAGGAATACACGCATTTGGAACTCTAAATCAAACACTGTTTGTGCTAGCTGCTTGAAGCTTGACTCACTCAATTAGTTCCTGGTGTGCTCTCTGTGCTTTGTTCCCTGGTGAAGTGGTCCTAAGCGGAGGCAAGGAATGTACGCTTTCCTTAGAAAGCATTTACAGTGCTTCAACAGAGCTCCAAGTTAACTGGAATCTCTGCAAATATTTACTCACCTGATCTTGATGATACTTGTCAGGAAAGATGAGTATAGCAGTTGCACTTAGCTACCCAAATTTCGTTCTTCCAGGTTCAAAAGTTCGTTTGCAGGAACACTTTTGAATTTTTAGGCTTCACTTCACTTTTCCTTATAGGGATACATGCATTTGGAATTATACATCAAACGCGGTTGATGCTAGCTGCTTGAAACTGAAACTCACTCAACTAGTTCTCAGTGCGATCTCTGTGCTTTGTTTTCTGTTGAAGTAACCCTAAGCCGAGGTTAGGGAAAGAAACATTCATTTGAAAGCATTTGCAGTGATTCCACAGAACTTTGAGTTTCCTGGAATCTCAGCAAATATTTTTTCAACCTAACTTGTTGTTACGCAACAGGAGAGATAAGTAGACCGGTTGCATTTGGCTGCCCAAATTTAGATCTTCTGGGTTGAATAGTTCGTTTGCAGGAACACTTTGAAGTCGTAGGTTTCACTTCATTTTCCCCTATAGGGATACATGCATTTGGAACTCTAACTCAGACGCGGTTTGTACTAGCTGCACGAAACTTGACTCACTCGGTTAGTTCTCAGTGCGCTCTCTATGCTTTGTTTCCTGTTGAAGTAGCCCTAAGCAGTGGCAAGGAAAATATACTTTCATTTTCAAGTGTTTGCAGAGCTTCCACCGAACTCTGAGTTTACTGGAATCTCAGCAAAGTTTTGTTCACCGGATCTTGATGATACTTGGCAGCAAAGATGAGTATACTGGTTTCACTTGGCTGCCCAAATTTCGTTCTTCAGGGTTGAAGCGTTCGTGTGCAGGAGCACTTTGAATTCTAAGTTTCACTTCCTTTTTCCTTATAGGGATACATGCGTTTGGAACTGTATACCAAACACGGTTGGTGTTAGCTTCTTCAAACACGACTCACTCAATTAGTTCTCGGTGTGCTCTCTACGCTTTGTTCCCTGTGGTAGTAGCTCTAAGCAGAGGCAAGGAACATACACTTTCATTTGAAAGCATTTGCAAAGCTTCCACAGAACTCTGAGTTTACTGGAATCTCAGCAAATATTTATTCACCCTAACGTGTTGATACTTGGTAGAAAAAAAGTGTATGCCAGTTGCTCTTGGCAGCACAAATTTTGTTCTGCTAGGTTGAATCATTCCTTTGCAGGATGACTTTGATTAGTTAGGTTTTACTGCATTATCCCCTATAGGGATACATGCTTTTGGAAATCTACATCAAACACGGTTTGTGCTAGCTGCTTGAAACTTGACTCCCTGAATGAATTCTCACTGTGCTCTCTATGCTTTGTTACCGGTTTATGTACCCCTAAGCAGAGCAAAGAAAAATAAACTTTCCTTTGAAAGTGTTTGTAGAGCATCCACAGAACTCAGAGTTTACTGACTCTCAGCAAATATTTTTTCACCCGATCTTGTTGATACTTGGCAGCAAAAATGAGTATATGAGTTGCACTTGGCAGCCCAAATTGCGTAATCTTATGTTGAAGGGTTCCTTTGCAGGAACACTTTGAATTTTCAGGTTTAACTTCTTTTTTCCCCTCTATGAATACATGCATTTGGAATGCTCAATCCAACACAGTTTGTGATACCTGTTTGAAACTTGGCCCACTCAATTTAGTTCTCAGGGGCTCTGTATGCATTGTCCCCTGCTGAAGTATCCCCAAGCAGAGGCAAGGAAAATAAACTGTCTTATGGAAGTCTTTGCAGAGCTTCCACAAAACTCCCAAGTTTACTGGAATTTCAGTGAATATTTTTTCACTTGATCTTGTTGATACAAGGTAAGAAAGATGAGCATACCAGTTGCGTTTGGCTGCCAAAATTTCGTTCTTCTACGTTGAAGCATTTGCTTTCAGGAAGACATTGAATTCTGGGGGTTTCTCTTCATTTTAACCTATAGGAATACACGCATTTGGAACTCTAAATCAAACACTGTTTGTGCTAGCTGCTTGAAGCTTGACTCAATCAATTAGTTCCTGGTGTGCTCTCTGTGCTTTGTTCCCTGGTGAAGTGGTCCTAAGCGGAGGCAAGGAACATACGCTTTCCTTAGAAAGCATTTACAGTGCTTCAACAGAGCTCCAAGTTAATTGGAAACTCTGCAAATATTTACTCACCTGATCTTGATGATACTTGTCAGGAAAGATGAGTATAGCAGTTGCACTTAGCTACCCAAATTTCGTTCTTCCAGGTTCAAAAGTTCGTTTGCAGGAACACTTTTGAATTTTTAGGTTTCACTTCGCTTTTCCTTATAGGGATACATGCATTTGAAATTATACATCAAACGCGGTTGATGCTAGCTGCTTGAAACTGAAACTCACTCAACTAGTTCTCAGTGCGATCTCTGTGCTTTGTTTTCTGTTGAAGTAACCCTAAGCCGAGGCTAGGGAAAGAAACTTTCATTTGAAAGCATTTGCAGTGATTCCACAGAACTTTGAGTTTCCTGGAATCTCAGCAAATATTTTTTCACCCTAACTTGTTGTTACTCGACAGGAAAGATAAGTAGACCGGTTGCATTTGGCTGCCCAAATTTAGATCTTCTAGGTTGAATAGTTCATTTGCAGGAACACTTTGAAGTCGTAGGTTTCACTTCATTTTCCCCTATAGGGATACATGCATTTGGAACTCTAACTCAAACGCGGTTTGTACTAGCTGCATGAAACTTAACTCACTCGGTTAGTTCTCAGTGCGCTCTCTATGCTTTGTTTCCTGTTGAAGTAGCACAAAGCAGTGGAAAGGAAAATATACTTTCATTTTCAAGTGTTTGCAGAGCTTCCACCGAACTCTGAGTTTACTGGAATCGCAGCAAAATTTTTTTCCCCGGATCTTGATGATACTTGGCAGCAAAGATGAGTATACTGGTTTCACTTGGCTGCCCAAATTTCGTTCTTCAGGGTTGAAGCGTTCATGTGCAGGAGCACTTTGAATTTTAAGTTTCACTTCCTTTTTCCTTATAGGGATACATGCGTTTGGAATTCTACAGCAAACACGGTTTCTGCTAGCTTCTTCAAACTTGACTCACTCAATTAGTTCTCGGTGTGCTCTCTACGCTTTGTTCCCTGTGGTAGTAGCTCTAAGGAGAGGTAAGGAACATACACATTCATTTGAAAGCATTTGCAAAGCTTCCACAGAACTCTGAGTTTACTGGAATCTCAGCAAATATTTATTCACCCGAACTTGTTGATACTTGGTAGACAAAATGTGTATACCAGTTGCTCTTGGCAGCACAAATTTTGTTCTGCTAGGTTGAATCATTCCTTTGCAGGATGACTTTGATTAGTTAGATTAGTTAGGTTATACTGCATTTTCCCCTATAGGGATACATGCTTTTGGAAATCTAAATCAAACACGGTTTGTGCCAGCTGCTTGAAACTTGACTCCCTGAATGAATTCTCGTTGTGCTCTCTATGCTTTGTTACCGGTTTATGTACCCCTAAGCAGAGCAAAGAAAAATAAACTTTCCTTTGAAAGTGTTTGTAGAGCATCCACAGAACTCAGAGTTTACTGACTCTCAGCAAATATTTATTCACCCGATCTTGTTGATACTTGGCAGCAAAAATGAATATAGGAGTTGCACTTGGCAGCCCAAATTGCGTAATCTGATGTTGAAGGGTTCCTTTGCAGGAACACTTTGAATTTTCAGGTTTAACTTCTTTTTTCCCTCTATGAATACATGCATTTGGAATGCTCAATCAAACACAGCTTGTGATACCTGTTTGAAACTTGGCCCACTCAATTTAGTTCTCAGGGGCTCTGTATGCATTGTCCCCTGCTGAAGTATACCCAAGCAGAGGCAAGGAAATTCACTTTCTTATGGAAGTCTTAGCAGATCTTCCACAAAACTCCCAAGTTTACTGGATTTTCAGCGAATATTTTTTTCACTTGATCTTGTTGATACTAGGTAAGAAAGATGAGCATACCAGTTGCATTTGGCTGCGAAAATTTTGTTCTTCTACGTTGGAGCATTTGCTTTCAGGAAGACATTGAATTCTGGGTTTTTCTCTTCATTTTAACCTATAGGAATACACGCATTTGGAACTCTAAATCAAACACTGTTTGTGCTAGCTGCTTGAAGCTTGACTCACTCAATTAGTTCCTGGTGTGCTCTCTGTGCTTTGTTCCCTGGTGAAGTGGTCCTAAGCGGAGGCAAGGAATATAGGCTTTCCTTAGAAAGCATTTACAGAGCTTCAACAGAGCTCCAAGTTAACTGGAATCTCTGCAAATATTTACTCACCTGATCTTGATGATACTTGTCAGGAAAGATGAGTATAGCAGTTGCACTTATCTACCCAAATTTCGTTCTTCCAGGTTCTAAAGTTCGTTTGCAGGAACACTTTTGAATTTTTAGGCTTCACTTCACTTTTCCTTATAGGGATACATGCATTTGGAATTATACATCAAACGCGGTTGATGCTAGCTGCTTGAAACTGAAACTCACTCAACTAGTTCTCAGTGCGATCTCTGTGCTTTGTTTTCTGTTGAAGTAACCCTAAGCCGAGGCTAGGGAAAGAAACTTTCATTTGAAAGCATTTGCAGTGATTCCACAGAACTTTGAGTTTCCTGGAATCTCAGCAAATATTTTTTCACCCTAACTTGTTGTTACTCGACAGGAAAGATAAGTAGACCGGTTGCATTTGGCTGCCCAAATTTAGATCTTCTACGTTGAATAGTACGTTTGCAGGAACACTTTGAAGTCATAGGTTTCACTTCATTTTCCCTAAAGGGATACATGCATTTGGAACTCTAACTCAAACGCGGTTTGTATTAGCTGCATGAAACTTGACTCACTCGGTTAGTTCTCAGTGCGCTCTCTATGCTTTGTTTCCTGTTGAAGTAGCCCTAAGCAGTGGCAAGGAAAATATACTTTCATTTTCAAGTGTTTGCAGAGCTTCCACCGAACTCTGAGTTTACTGGAATCTCAGCAAAGTTTTTTTCACCGGATCTTGATGATACTTGGCAGCAAAGATGAGTATACTGGTTTCACTTGGCTGCCCAAATTTCGTTCTTCAGGGTTGAAGCGTTCCTGTGCAGGAGCACTTTGAATTTTAAGTTTCACTTCCTTTTTCCTTATAGGGATACATGCGTTTGGAATTCTATAGCAAACACGGTTTCTGCTAGCTTCTTCAAACTTGACTCACTCAATTAGTTCTCGGTGTGCTCTCTACGCTTTGTTCCCTGTGGTAGTAGCTCTAAGGAGAGGTAAGGAACATATACATTCATTTGAAAGCATTTGCAAAGCTTCCACAGAACTCTGAGTTTACTGGAATCTCAGCAAATATTTATTCACCCGAACTTGTTGATACTTGGTAGACAAAATGTGTATACCAGTTGCTCTTGGCAGCACAAATTTTGTTCTGCTAGGTTGAATCATTCCTTTGCAGGATGACTTTGATTAGTTAGGTTTTACTGCATTTTCCCCTATGGGGATACATGCTTTTGGAAATCTAAATCAAACACGGTTTGTGCTAGCTGCTTGAAACTTGACTCCCTGAATGAATTCTCGTTGTGCTCTCTGTGCTTTGTTACCGGTTTATGTACCCCTAAGCAGAGCAAAGAAAAATAAACCTTCATTTGAAAGTGTTTTTAGAGCATCCACAGAACTCAGAGTTTACTGACTCTCAGCAAATATTTTTTCACCCGATCTTGTTGATACTTGGCAGCAAAAATGAGTATATGAATTGCACTTGGCAGCCCAAATTGCGTAATCTTATGTTGAAGGGTTCCTTTGCAGGAACACTTTGAATTTTCAGGTTGAACTTCTTTTTTCCCTCTGTGAATACATGCATTTGGAATGCTCAATCAAACAAAGTTTGTGATACCTGTTTGAAACTTGGCCCACTCAATTTAGTTCTCAGGGGCTCTGTATGCATTGTCCCCTGCTGAAGTATCCCCAAGCAGAGGCAAGGAAAATACACTGTCTTATGGAAGTTTTTGCAGAGCTCCCACAAAACTCCCAAGTTTATTGGAATTTCAGCGAATATTTTTTCACTTGATCTTGTTGATACTAGGTAAGAAAGATGAGCATACCAGTTGCATTTGGCTGCCAAAATTTCGTTCTTCTACGTTGAAGCATTTGCTTTCAGGAAGACATTGAATTCTGGGGGTTTCTCTTCATTTTAACCTATAGGAATACACGCATTTGGAACTCTAAATCAAACACTGTTTGTGCTAGCTGCTTGAAGCTTGACTCACTCAATTAGTTCCTGGTGTGCTCTCTGTGCTTTGTTCCCTGGTGAAGTGGTCCTAAGCGGAGGCAAGGAATGTACGCTTTCCTTAGAAAGCATTTACAGTGCTTCAACAGAGCTCCAAGTTAACTGGAATCTCTGCAAATATTTACTCACCTGATCTTGATGATACTTGTCAGGAAAGATGAGTATAGCAGTTGCACTTAGCTACCCAAATTTCGTTCTTCCAGGTTCAAAAGTTCGTTTGCAGGAACACTTTTGAATTTTTAGGCTTCACTTCACTTTTCCTTATAGGGATACATGCATTTGGAATTATACATCAAACGCGGTTGATGCTAGCTGCTTGAAACTGAAACTCACTCAACTAGTTCTCAGTGCGATCTCTGTGCTTTGTTTTCTGTTGAAGTAACCCTAAGCCGAGGTTAGGGAAAGAAACATTCATTTGAAAGCATTTGCAGTGATTCCACAGAACTTTGAGTTTCCTGGAATCTCAGCAAATATTTTTTCACCCTAACTTGTTGTTACGCGACAGGAAAGATAAGTAGACCGGTTGCATTTGGCTGCCCAAATTTAGATCTTCTGGGTTGAATAGTTCGTTTGCAGGAACACTTTGAAGTCGTAGGTTTCACTTCATTTTCCCCTATAGGGATACATGCATTTGGAACTCTAACTCAGACGCGGTTTGTACTAGCTGCACGAAACTTGACTCACTCGGTTAGTTCTCAGTGCGCTCTCTATGCTTTGTTTCCTGTTGAAGTAGCCCTAAGCAGTGGCAAGGAAAATATACTTTCATTTTCAACTGTTTGCAGAGCTTCCACCGAACTCTGAGTTTACTGGAATCTCAGCAAAGTTTTGTTCACCGGATCTTGATGATACTTGGCAGCAAAGATGAGTATACTGGTTTCACTTGGCTGCCCAAATTTCGTTCTTCAGGGTTGAAGCGTTCGTGTGCAGGAGCACTTTGAATTCTAAGTTTCACTTCCTTTTTCCTTATAGGGATACATGCGTTTGGAACTGTATACCAAACACGGTTGGTGTTAGCTTCTTCAAACACGACTCACTCAATTAGTTCTCGGTGTGCTCTCTACGCTTTGTTCCCTGTGGTAGTAGCTCTAAGCAGAGGCAAGGAACATACACTTTCATTTGAAAGCATTTCCAAAGCTTCCACAGAACTCTGAGATTACTGGAATCTCAGCAAATATTTATTCACCCTAACGTGTTGATACTTGGTAGAAAAAAAGTGTATGCCAGTTGCTCTTGGCAGCACAAATTTTGTTCTGCTAGGTTGAATCATTCCTTTGCAGGATGACTTTGATTAGTTAGGTTTTACTGCATTATCCTCTATAGGGATACATGCTTTTGGAAATCTACATCAAACACGGTTTGTGCTAGCTGCTTGAAACTTGACTCCCTGAATGAATTCTCACTGTGCTCTCTATGCTTTGTTACCGGTTTATGTACCCCTAAGCAGAGCAAAGAAAAATAAACTTTCCTTTGAAAGTGTTTGTAGAGCATCCACAGAACTCAGAGTTTACTGACTCTCAGCAAATATTTTTTCACCCGATCTTGTTGATACTTGGCAGCAAAAATGAGTATATGAGTTGCACTTGGCAGCCCAAATTGCGTAATCTTATGTTGAAGGGTTCCTTTGCAGGAACACTTTGAATTTTCAGGTTTAACTTCTTTTTTCCCCTCTATGAATACATGCATTTGGAATGCTCAATCCAACACAGTTTGTGATACCTGTTTGAAACTTGGCCCACTCAATTTAGTTCTCAGGGGCTCTGTATGCATTGTCCCCTGCTGAAGTATCCCCAAGCAGAGGCAAGGAAAATAAACTGTCTTATGGAAGTCTTTGCAGAGCTTCCACAAAACTCCCAAGTTTACTGGAATTTCAGCGAATATTTTTTCACTTGATCTTGTTGATACTAGGTAAGAAAGATGAGCATACCAGTTGCATTTGGCTGCCAAAATTTCGTTCTTCTACGTTGAAGCATTTGCTTTCAGGAAGACATAGAATTCTGGGGGTTTCTCTTCATTTTAACCTATAGGAATACACGCATTTGGAACTCTAAATCAAACACTGTTTGTGCTAGCTGCTTGAAGCTTGACTCACTCAATTAGTTCCTGGTGTGCTCTCTGTGCTTTGTTCCCTGGTGAAGTGGTTCTAAGCGGAGGCAAGGAACATATACTTACCTTAGAAAGCATTTACAGTGCTTCAACAGAGCTCCAAGTTAACTGGAATCTCTGCAAATATTTACTCACCTGATCTTGATGATACTTGTCAGGAAAGATGAGTATAGCACTTGCACTTAGCTACCCAAATTTCGTTCTTCCAGGTTCAAATGTTCGTTTGCAGGAACACCTTTGAATTTTTAGGCTTCACTTCACTTTTCCTTATAGGGATACATGCATTTGGAATTATACATCAAACGCGGTTGATGCTAGCTGCTTGAAACTGAAACTCACTCAACTAGTTCTCAGTGCCATCTCTATGCTTTCTTTTCTGTTGAAGTAACCCTAAGCCGAGGCTAGGGAAAGAAACTTTCATTTGAAAGCATTTGCAGTGATTCCACAGAACTTTGAGTTTCCTGGAATCTCAGCAAATATTTTTTCACCCTAACTTGTTGTTACTCGACAGGAAAGATAAGTAGACCGGTTGCATTTGGCTGCCCAAATTTAGATCTTCTAGGTTGAAGAGTTCATTTGCAGGAACACATTGAAGTCGTAGGTTTCACTTCATTTTCCCCTATAGGGATACATGCATTTGGAACTCTAACTCAAACGCGGTTCATACTAGCTGCATGAAACTTGACTCACTTGGTTAGTTCTCAGTGCACCCTCTATTCTTTGTTTCCTGTTGAAGTAGCCCTATGCAGTGGCAAGGAAAATATACTTTCATTTTCAAGTGTTTGCAGAGCTTCCACCGAACACTGAGTTTACTGGAATCTCAGCAAAATTTTGTTCACCGGATCTTGATGATACTTGGCAGCAAAGATGAGTATACTGGTTTCACTTGGCTACCCAAATTTCGTTCTTCAGGGTTGACGCGTTCGTGTGCAGGAGCACTTTGAATTTTAAGTTTCACTTCCTTTTTCCTTCTAGGGATACATGCGTTTGGAACTGTATACCAAACACGGTTTGTGCTAGCTTCTTCAAACTTGACACACTCAGTTAGTTCTAGGTGTGCTCTCTACACTTTGTTCCCTGTGGTAGTAGCTCTAAGCAGAGGCAAGGAACATACACTTTCATTTGAAAGCATTTGCAATGCTTCCACAGAACTGTGAGTTTACTGGAATCTCAGCAAATATTTATTCACCCGAACTTGTTGATACTTGGTGGAAAAAAATTGTATACCAGTTGCTCTTGGCAGCACAATTTTTGTTCTGCTAGGTTGAATCATTCCTTTGCAGGGTGACTTTGATTAGTTAGGTTTTACTGCATTTTCCCCTATACGGATACATGCTTTTGGAAATCTAAATCAAACACGGTTTGTGCTAGCTGCTTGAAACTTGACTCCCTGAATGAATTCTCGTTGTGCTCTCTATGCTTTGTTACCGGTTTATGTACCCCTAAGCAGAGCAAAGAAAAATAAACTTTCATTTGAAAGTGTTTGTAGAGCATCCACAGAACTCAGAGTTTACTGACTCTCAGCAAATATTTTTTCACCCAATCTTGTTGATTCTTGGCAGCAAAAATGAGTATATGAGTTGCACTTGGCAGGCCAAATTGCGTAATCTTTTGTTGAAGGGTTCCTTTGCAGGAAAACGTTGAATTTTCAGATTTAACTTCTTTTTTCCCTCTATGAATACCTGCATTTGGAATGCTCAATCAAACACAGTTTGTGATACCTGTTTGAAACTTGGCCCACTCAATTTAGTTCTCAGGGGCTCTGTATGCATTGTCCCCTGCTGAAGTATCCCCAAGCAGAGGCAAGGAAAATACACTTTCTTATGGAAGTCTTTGCCGAGCTTCCACAAAACTCCCAAGTTTACTGGAATTTCAGCGAATATTTTTTCACTTGATCTTGTTGATACTAGGTAAGAAAGATGAGCATACCAGTTGCATTTGGCTGCCAAAATTTCGTTCTTCTACGTTGACGCATTTGCTTTCAGGAAGACATTGAATTGTGGGGGTTTCTCTTCATTTTAACCTATAGGAATACACGCATTTGGAACTCTAAATCAAACACTGTTTGTGCTAGCTGCTTGAAGCTTGACTCACTCAATTAGTTCCTGGTGTGCTCTCTGTGCTTTGTTCCCTGGTGAAGTGGTCCTAAGCGGAGGCAAGGAACATACGCTTTCCTTAGAAAGCATTTACAGTGCTTCAACAGAGCTCCAAGTTAACTGGAAACTCTGCAAATATTTACTCACCTGATCTTGATGATACTTGTCAGGAAAGATGAGTATAGCAGTTGCACTTAGCTACCCAAATTTCGTTCTTCCAGGTTCAAAAGTTCGTTTGCAGGAGCACTTTTGAATTTTTAGGCTTCACTTCACTTTTCCTTATAGGGATACATGCATTTGGAATTATACATCAAACGCCGTTGATGCTAGCTGCTTGAAACTGAAACTCACTCAACTAGTTCTCAGTGCGATCTCTGTGCTTTGTTTTCTGTTGAAGTAACCCTAAGCCAAGGCTAGGGAAAGAAACTTTCATTTGAAAGCATTTGCAGTGATTCCACAGAACTTTGAGTTTCCTGGAATCTCAGCAAATATTTTTTCACCCTAACTTGTTGTTACTCGACAGGAAAGATAAGTAGACCGGTTGCATTTGGCTGCCCAAATTTAGATCTTCTAGGTTGAATAGTTCGTTTGCAGGAACACTTTGATGTCGTAGGTTTCACTTCATTTTCCCCTATAGGGATACATGCATTTGGAACTCTAACTCAAACGCGGTTTGTACTAGCTGCATGAAACTTGACTCACTCGGTTAGTTCTCAGTGCACTCTATATGCTTTGTTTCCTGTTGAAGTAGCCCTAAGCAGTGGCAAGGAAAATATACTTTCATTTTCAAGTGTTTGCAGAGCTTCCACCGAACTCTGAGTTTACTGGAATCGCAGCAAAGTTTTTTTCACGGGATCTTGATGATACTTGGCAGCAAAGATGAGTATACTGGTTTCACTTGGCTGCCCAAATTTCGTTCTTCATGGTTGAAGCGTTCGTGTGCAGGAGCACTTTGAATTTTAAGTTTCACTTCCTTTTTCCTTATAGGGATACATGCGTTTGGAACTGTATACCAAACACGGTTTGTGCTAGCTTCTTCAAACACGACTTACTCAATTAGTTCTTGGTGTGCTCTCTACGCTTTGTTCCCTGTGGTATTAGCTCTAAGCAGAGGCAAGGAACATACACTTTCATTTGAAAGCATTTGCAAAGCTTCCACAGAACTCTGAGTTTACTGGAATCTCAGCAAACATTTATTCACCTGAACGTGTTGATAATTGGTTAAAAAAAAGTGTATACCCGTTGCTCTTGGCAGCACAAATTTTGTTCTGCTAGGTTGAATCATTCCTTTGCAGGATGACTTTGACTAGTTAGGTTTTACTGCATTTTCCCCTATAGGGATACATGCTTTTGGAAATCTAAATCAAACACGGTTTGTGCTAGCTGCTTGAAACTTGACTCCCTGAATGAATTCTCATTGTGCTCTCTATGCTTTGTTACCGGTTTATGTACCCCTAAGCAGAGCAAAGAAAAATAAACTTTCCTTTGAAATTGTTTGTAGACCATCCACAGAACTCAGAGTTTACTGACTCTCAGCAAATATTTTTTCACCCGATCTTGTTGATACTTGGCAGCAAAAATGAGTATATGAGTTGCACTTGGCAGCCCAAATTGCGTAATCTTATGTTGAAGGGTTCCTTTGCAGGAACACTTTGAATTTTCAGGTTGAACTTCTTTTTTCCCTCTATGAATACATGCATTTGGAATGCTCAATCCAACACAGTTTGTGATACCTGTTTGAAACTTGGCCCACTCAATTTAGTTCTCAGGGGCTCTGTATGCATTGTCCCCTGCTGAAGTATCCCCAAGCAGAGGCAAGGAAAATACACTTTCTTATGGAAGTCTTTGCAGAGCTTCCACAAAACTCCCAAGTTTACTGGAATTTCAGCGAATATTTTTTCACTTGATCTTGTTGATACTAGGTAAGAAAGATGAGCATACCAGTTGCATTTGGCTGCCAAAATTTCGTTCTTCTACGTTGACGCATTTGCTTTCAGGAAGACATTGAATTCTGGGGGTTTCTCTTCATTTTAACCTATAGGAATACACGCATTTGGAACTCTAAATCAAACACTGTTTGTGCTAGCTGCTTGAAGCTTGACTCACTCAATTAGTTCCTGGTGTGCTCTCTGTGCTTTGTTCCCTGGTGAAGTGGTCCTAAGCGGAGGCAAGGAACATACGCTTTCCTTAGAAAGCATTTACAGTGCTTCAACAGAGCTCCAAGTTAACTGGAAACTCTGCAAATATTTACTCACCTGATCTTGATGATACTTGTCAGGAAAGATGAGTATAGCAGTTGCACTTAGCTACCCAAATTTCGTTCTTCGAGGTTCAAAAGTTCGTTTGCAGGAACACTTTTGAATTTTTAGGCTTCACTTCACTTTTCCTTATAGGGATACATGCATTTGGAATTATACATCAAACGCCGTTGATGCTAGCTGCTTGAAACTGAAACTCACTCAACTAGTTCTCAGTGCGATCTCTGTGCTTGGTTTTCTGTTGAAGTAACCCTAAGCCGAGGCTAGGGAAAGAAACTTTCATTTGAAAGCATTTGCAGTGATTCCACAGAACTTTGAGTTTCCTGGAATCTCAGCAAATATTTTTTCACCCTAACTTGTTGTTACTCGACAGGAAAGATAAGTAGACCGGTTGCATTTGGCTGCCCAAATTTAGATTTTCTAGGTTGAATAGTTCGTTTGCAGGAACACTTTGAAGTCGTAGGTTTCACTTCATTTTCCCCTATAGGGATACATGCATTTGCAACTCTAACTCAGACGCGGTTTGTACTAGCTGCAGGAAACTTGACTCACTCGGTTAGTTCTCAGTGCGCTCTCTATGCTTTGTTTCCTGTTGAAGTAGCCCTAAGCAGTGGCAAGGAAAATATACTTTCATTTTCAAGTGTTTGCAGAGCTTCCACCGAACTCTGAGTTTACTGGAATCTCAGCAAAGTTTTTTTCACCGGATCTTGATGATACTTGGCAGTAAAGATGAGTATACTGGTTTCACTTGGCTGCCCAAATTTCGTTCTTCAGGGTTGAAGCGTTCGTGGGCAGGAGCACTTTGAATTTTTAGTTTCACTTCCTTTTTCCTTATAGGGATACATGCGTTTGGAACTGAATACCAAACACGGTTTGTGCTAGCTACTTCAAACACGACTCACTCAATTAGTTCTCGGTGTGCTCTCTACGCTTTGTTCCCTGTGGTAGTAGCTCTAAGCAGAGGCAAGGAACATACACTTTCATTTGAAAGCATTTGCAAAGCTTCCACAGAACTCTGAGTTTACTGGAATCTCAGCAAATATTTATTAACCCGAACTTGTTGATACTTGGTAGAAAAAAAGTGTATGCCAGTTGCTCTTGGCAGCACAAATTTTGTTCTGCTAGGTTGAATCATTCCTTTGCAGGATGACTTTGATTAGTTAGGTGTTACTGCATTTTCCCCTATAGGGATACATGCTTTGGGAAATCTAAATCAAACACGGTTTGTGCGAGCTGCTTGAAACTTGACTCCCTGAATGAATTCTCGTTGTGCTCTCTATGCTTTGTTACCGGTTTATGTACCCCTAAGCAGAACAAAGAAAAATAAACTTTCCTTTGAAAGTGTTTGTAGAGCATCCACAGATCTCAGAGTTTACTGACTCTCAGCAAATATTTTTTCACCCGATCTTGTTGATACTTGGCAGCAAAAATGAGTATATGAGTTGCACTTGGCAGCCCAAATTGCGTAATCTTATGTTGAAGGGTTCCTTTGCAGGAACACTTTGAATTTTCAGGTTGAACTTCTTTTTTCCCTCTATGAATACATGCATTTGGAATGCTCAATCAAACACAGTTTGTGATACCTGTTTGAAACTTGGCCCACTCAATTTAGTTCTCAGGGGCTCTGTATGCATTGTCCCCTGCTGAAGTATCCCCAAGCAGAGGCAAGGAAAATACACTTTCTTATGGAAGTCTTTGCAGAGCTTCCACAAAACTCCCAAGTTTACTGGAATTTCAGCGAATATTTTTTCACTTGATCTTGTTGATACTAGGTAAGAACGATGAGCATACCAGTTGCATTTGGCTGCCAAAATTTCGTTCTTCTACAATGAAGCATTTGCTTTCAGGAAGACATTGAATTCTGGGGGTTTCTCTTCATTTTAACCTATAGGAATACACGCATTTGGAACTCTAAATCAAACACTGTTTGTGCTAGCTGCTTGAAGCTTGACTCACTCAATTAGTTCCTGGTGTGCTCTCTGTGCTTTGTTCCCTGGTGAAGTGGTCCTAAGCGGAGGCAAGGAATGTTCGCTTTCCTTAGAAAGCATTTAGAGTGCTTCAACAGAGCTCCAAGTTAACTGGAATCTCTGCAAATATTTACTCACCTGATCTTGATGATACTTGTCAGGAATGATGAGTATAGCAGTTGCACTTAGCTACCCAAATTTCGTTCTTCCAGGTTCAAAAGTTCGTTTGCAGGAACACTTTTGAATTTTTAGGCTTCACTTCACTTTTCCTTATATGGATACATGCATTTGGAATTATACATCAAACGCGGTTGATGCTAGCTGCTTGAAACTGAAACTCACTCAACTAGTTCTCAGTGCGATCTCTGTGCTTTGTTTTCTGTTGAAGTAACCCTAATCCTAGGCTAGGGAAAGAAACTTTCATTTGAAAGCATTTGCAGTTATTCCACAGAACTTTGAGTTTCCTGGCATCTCAGCAAATATTTTTTCACCCTAACTTGTTGATACGCGACAGGAAAGATAAGTAGACCGGTTGCATTTGGCTGCCCAAATTTAGATCTTCTAGGTTGAATAGTTCGTTTGCAGCAACACTTTGAAGTCGTAGGTTTCACTTCATTTTCCCCTATAGGGATACATGCATTTGGAACTCTAACTCAGACGCGGTTTGTACTAGCTGCACGAAACTTGACTCACTCGGTTAGTTCTCAGTGCGCTCTCTATACTTTGTTTCCTGTTGAAGTAGCCCTAAGCAGTGGCAAGGAAAATATACTTTCATTTCCAAGTGTTTGCAGAGCTTCCACCGAACTCTGAGTTTACTGGAATCTCAGCAAAGTTTTTTTCACCGGATCTTGATGATACTTGGCAGCAAAGATGAGTGTACTGGTTTCACTTGGCTGCCCAAATTTCGTTCTTCAGGGTTGAAGCGTTCGTGTGCAGGAGCACTTTGAATTCTAAGTTTCACTTCCTTTTTCCTTATAGGGATACATGCGTTTGGAACTGTATACCAAACACGGTTGGTGCTAGCTTCTTCAAACACGACTCACTCAATTAGTTCTCGGTGTGCTCCCTACGCTTTGTTCCCTGGGGTAGTAGCTCTAAGCAGAGGCAAGGAACATACACTTTCATTTGAAAGCATTTGCAAAGCTTCCACAGAACTCTGAGTTTACTGGAATCTCAGCAAATATTTATTCACCCGAACTTGTTGATACTTGGTAGAAAAAAAGTGTATGCCAGTTGCTCTTGGCAGCACAAATTTTGTTCTGCTAGGTTGAATCATTCCTTTGCAGGATGACTTTGATTAGTTAGGTTTTACTGCATTTTCCCCTATAGGGATACATGCTTTTGGAAATCTAAATCAAACACGGTTTGTGCTAGCTGCTTGAAACTTGACTCCCTGAATGAATTCTCGTTGTGCTCTCTATGCTTTGTTACCGGTTTATGTACCCCTAAGCAGAGCAAAGAAAAATAAACTTTCCTTTGAAAGTGTTTGTAGAGCATCCACAGAACTCAGAGTTTACTGACTCTCAGCAAATATTTTTTCACCCGATCTTGTTGATACTTGGCAGCAAAAATGTGTATATGAGTTGCACTTGGCAGCCCAAATTGCGTAATCTTATGTTGATGGGTTCCTTTGCAGGAACACTTTGAATTTTC
>NW_027287734.1:0-76322 GCF_047511675.1 Marmota flaviventris
TCTATTTTTCTTTGCTCTGCTTAGGGGTACATAAACCGGTAATGGAAGCGTAGAGAGCACAATGAGAATTCATTCAGTGAGTCAAGTTTCAAGCAGCTAGCACAAACCGTGTTTGATTTAGATTTTCAAAAGCATGTATCCCTAGAGGGGAAAATGTAGTAAAACCTAAATATTCAAAGTCGTCCTGCAAAGGAATGCTTCAACCTAGCAGAACAAAATTTGTGCAGCCAAGCGCAACTGGTATACACCTTTTCCTACCAAGTATCAACAAGATAGGGTGACAAAATATTTGCTGAGTTTTCCGTAATCTCTGAGTTTTTTTGGAAGCTCGGTGAATACTTTCCAAAGAAAGTGTGTTTTCCTTGCCTCTGCTTAGGGCTACTTCAACAGGGAACAATGCATAGAGAGTGCACTGAGAACTAGTTGAATGAGTCAAGTTACAAGCACACAGCAAAAACCGTGTTTGATTTAGAGTTCCATATGCATGTATCCCTATAGGGGAAAATGAAGTGAAACCTAAAATTTCAAAGTATTCCTGCAAACCAACTATTCAACCCAGAAAATCTAAATTTGGGCAGCCAAATGCAACCGGTCTACTTATCTTTCCTGTCGAGTTAACAACAAGTTAGGGTGAAAAAATATTTGCTGAGATTCCAGGAAACTCAAAGTTCTGTGCAATCACTGCAAATGCTTTCCCAATGAAAAGTTTCTTTCCCTGGCCTCTGCTTAGGGTTACTTCAACAGAAAACAAAGCATAGAGATCGCACTGAGAACTAGTTGAGTGAGTTTCAGTTTCAAGCAGCTAGCATAAACCGTGTTTGATTTATAAGTCCAAATGCATACGTCCCTATAAGGAAAAGTGAAGTGAAACCTAAAAATTCAAAGTGTTCCTGCAAACGAACTTTTCAACCTAGAAAGAACGACATTTGGTAGCTAAGTGCAACTGGTATACTCATCTTTCCTGACAAGGGTCATCAAGATCAGGTGAGTAAATATTTGCAGAGATTCCAGTTCACTTGGAGCTCTGTTGAAGCTCTGTAAATGCTTTCTAAGGAAAGCGTATGTTCCTCGCCTCCACTTAGGACCACTTCAACAGGAACAAAGCACAGAGAGTACACCAGGCACTAATTGAGTGAGTCAAGCTTCAAGCAGCTAGCACAAACAGTGTTTGATTTAGAGTTACAAATGCATGTATTCCTATAGGTTAAAATGAAGAGAAACCCCCCCCCCCCCAATGCAATGTCTTCCTGAAAGCACATGCTTCAACTTAGAAGAACGAAATTTTGGCAGGCAAATGCAACTGGTATACTCATCTTTCTTACCTAGGATCAACAAGATCAAGTGAAAAAATATTCGCTGAAATTCCAGTAAACTTGGGAGTTTTGTGGAAGCTCTGCAAACACTTACATAAGAAAGCGTATTTTCCTTGCCTCTGCTTGGGGATACTTCAGCGGGGGACAATGCATAGAGAGTGCACTGAGAACTAATTGAGTGAGCCAAGTTTTCAAACAGGTATCACAAACTGTGTTTGATTTAGCATTCCAAATGCATGTATTCACCTAGGGAAAAAAGAAGTTAAACTAAAAATTCAAAGTGTTCCTGCAAAGGAACTCTTCAACATAAGATTTACGGAAATTTGGGCTGCCAAGTGCAACCCATATACTCATTTTTGCTGCCAAGTTTCAACAAGATCGGGTGCAAAAACATTTGCTGAGAGTCCAGTAAACTCTTGAGTTCTGTGGATGCTCTACAAACACGTTCAAATGAAAGTCTATTTTTCTTTGCTCTGCTTAGGGGTACAGAAACCGGTAACGAAGCGGAGAGAGCACAATGAGAATTCATTCAGTGAGTCAAGTTTCAAGCAGCAGCACAAACCGTGTTTGATTTAGATTTTCAAAAGCATGTATCCCTAGAGGAGAAAATGTAGTAAAACGTAAATATTCAAAGTCATCCTGCAAAGGAATGATTCAACCTAGCAGAACAAAATTTGTGCAGCCCAGCGCAACTGGTATACACCTTTTTCCTACCAAGTATCAACAAGATAGGGTGACAAAATATTTGCTGAGGTTTCCGTAATCTCTGAGTTTTTGGAAGCTCGGTGAATACTTTCCAAAGAAAGTGTGTTTTCCCTTGCCTCTGCTTAGGGCTACTTCAACAGGGAACAATGCATAGAGAGTGCACTGAGAACTAGTTGAATGAGTCAAGTTACAAGCACACAGCAAAAACCGTGTTTGATTTAGAGTTCCATATGCATGTATCCCTATAGGGGAAAATGAAGTGAAACCTAAAATTTCAAAGTATTCCTGCAAACCAACTATTCAACCTAGAAGATCTAAATTTGGGCAGCCAAAATGCAACCGGTCTACTTATCTTTCCTGTCGAGTTAACAACAAGTTAGGGTGAAAAAAATATTTGCTGAGATTCCAGGAAACTCAAACTTCTGTGCAATCACTGCAAATGCTTTCCAATGAAAGTTTCTTTCCCTGGCCTCTGCTTAGGGTTACTTCAACAGAAAACAAAGCATAGAGATCGCACTGAGAACTAGTTGAGTGAGTTTCAGTTTCAAGCAGCTAGCATAAACCGTGTTTGATTTATAAGTCCAAATGCATACGTCCCTATAAGGAAAAGTGAAGTGAAACCTGAAAATTCAAAGTGTTCCTGCAAACGAACTTTTCAACCTAGAAGAACGACATTTGGGTAGCTAAGTGCAACTGGTATACTCATCTTTCCTGACAAGGGTCATCAAGATCAGGTGAGTAAATATTTGCAGAGATTCCAGTTCACTTGGAGCTCTGTTGAAAGCTCTGTAAATGCTTTCTAAGGAAAGCGTATGTTCCTCGCCTCCACTTAGGACCACTTCAACAGGGAACAAAGCACAGATAGTGGCACATACACCAGGAACTAATTGAGTGAGTCAAGCTTCAAGCAGCTAGCACAAACAGTGTTTGATTTAGAGTTCCAAATGCATGTATTCCTATAGGTGAAAATGAAGAGAAACCCCCCCCCAAATGCAATTTCTTCCTGAAAGCACATGCTTCAACTTAGAAGAACGAAATTTTGGCCAGGCAAATGCATCTGGTATACTCATCTTTCTTACCTAGGATCAACAAGATCAAGTGAAAAAATATTCTCTGAAATTCCAGTAAACTTGGGAGTTTTGTGGAAGCTCTGCAAACACTTACATAAGAAAGCGTATTTTCCTTGCCTCTGCTTGGGGATACTTCAGCGGGGGACAATGTATAGAGAGTGCACTGAGAACTAATTGAGTGAGCCAAGTTTCAAACAGGTATCACAAACTGTGTTTGATTTAGCATTCCAAATGCATGTATTCACATACGGAAAAAAGAAGTGAAACCTAAAAATTCAAAGTGTTCCTGCAAAGGAACTCTTCAACATAAGATTACGAAATTTGGGCTGCCAAGTGCAACCCATATACTCATTTTGCTGCCAAGTTTCAACAAGATCGGGTGAAAAAACATTTGCTGAGAGTCCAGTAAACTCTTGAGTTCTGTGGATGCTCTACAAACACGTTCAAATGAAAGTCTATTTTTCTTTGCTCTGCTTAGGGGGTACATAAACCGGTAACGATGCAGAGAGAGCACAATGAGAATTCATTCAGTGAGTCAAGTTTCAAGCAGCTAGCACAAACCGTGTTTGATTTAGATTTTTCAAAAGCATGTATCCCTAGAGGGGAAAATGTAGTAAAACCTAAATATTCAAAGTCATCTGCCAAGGAATGCTTCAACCTAGCAGAACAAAATTTGTGCAGCCAAGCGCAACTGGTATACACCTTTTTCCTACCAAGTATCAACAAGATAGGGTGACAAAATATTTGCTGAGCTTTCCGTAATCTCTGAGTTTTTTGGAAGCTCGGTGAATACTTTCCAAAGAAAGTGTGTTTTCCTTGCCTCTGCTTAGGGCTACTTCAACAGGGAACAATGCATAGAGAGTGCACTGAGAACTAGTTGAATGAGTCAAGTTACAAGCACACAGCAAAAACCGTGTTTGATTTAGAGTTCCATGTGCATGTATCCCTATAGGGGAAAATGGAAGTGAACCTAAAATTTCAAAGTATTCCTGCAAACCAACTATTCAACCTAGAAGATCTAAATTTGGGCAGCCAAATGCAACCGGTATACTTATCTTTCCTGTCGAGTTAACAACAAGTTAGGGTGAAAAAATATTTGCTGAGATTCCAGGAAACTCAAAGTTCTGTGGAATCACTGCAAATGCTGTCCAATGAATGTTTCTTTCCCTGGCCTCTGCTTAGGGTTACTTCAACAGAAAACAAAGCATAGAGATCGCACTGAGAACTAGTTGAGTGAGTTTCAGTTTCAAGCAGCTAGCATAAACCGTGTTTGATTTATAAGTCCAAATGCATACGTCCCTATAAGGAAAAGTGAAGTGAAACCTAAAAATTCAAAGTGTTCCTGCAAACGAACTTTTCAACCTAGAAGAACGACTTTTCTGTAGCTAAGTGCAACTGGTATACTCATCTTTCCTGACAAGGGTCATCAAGATCAGGTGAGTAAATATTTGCAGAGATTCCAGTTCACTTGGAGCTCTGTTGAAGCTCTGTAAATGCTTTCTAAGGAAAGCGTATGTTCCTCGCCTCCACTTAGGACCACTTCGACAGGGAACAAAGCACAGAGAGTACACCAGGAACTAATTGAGTGAGTCAAGCTTCAAGCAGCTGGCACAAACAGTGTTTGATTTAGAGTTCCAAATGCATGTATTCCTATAGGTTAAAATGAAGAGAAACCCCCCCAAATGCAATGTATTCCTGAAAGCACATGCTTCAACTTAGAAGAACGAAATTTTGGCAGGCAAATGCAACTGGTATACTCATCTTTCTTACCTAGGATCAACAAGATCAAGTGAAAAAATATTCGCTGAAATTCCAGTAAACTTGGGAGTTTTGTAGAAACTCTGCAAACACTTACATAAGAAAGAGTATTTTCCTTGCCTCTGCTTGGGGATACTTCAGCGGGGGACAATGCATAGAGAGTGCACTGAGAACTAATTGAGTGAGCCAAGTTTCAAACAGGTATCACAAACTGTGTTTGATTTAGCATTCCAAATGCATGTATTCACATAGGGAAAAAAGAAGTTAAACCTAAAAATTCAAAGTGTTCCTGCAAAGGAACTCTTCAACATAAGATTACGAAATTTGGGCTGCCAAGTGCAACACATATACTCATTTTTGCTGCCAAGTTTCAACAAGATCGGGTGAAAAAACATTTGCTGAGAATCCAGTAAACTCTTGAGTTCTGTGGATGCTCTACAAACACGTTCAAATGAAAGTCTATTTTTCTTTGCTCTGCTTAGGGGTACATAAACCGGTAACGAAGCGTAGAGAGCACAATGAGAATTCATTCAGTGAGTCAAGTTTCAAGCAGCTAGCACAAACCGTGTTTGATTTAGATTTTCAAAAGCATGTATCCCTAGAGGGGAAAATGTAGTAAAACCTAAATATTCAAAGTCATCCTGCAAAGGAATGCTTCAACCTAGCAGAACAAAATTTGTGCAGCCAAGCACAACTGGTATACACCTTTTTCCTACCAAGTATCAACAAGATAGGGTGACAAAATATTTGCTGAGGTTTCCGTAATCTCTGAGTTTTTTGGAAGCTCGGTGAATACTTTCCAAAGAAAGTGTGTTTTCCTTGCCTCTGCTTAGGGCTACTTCAACAGGGAACAATGCATAGAGAGTGCACTGAGAACTAGTTGAATGAGTCAAGTTACAAGCACACAGCAAAAACCGTGTTTGATTTAGAGTTCCATATGCATGTATCCCTATAGGGGAAAATGAAGTGAAACCTAAAATTTCAAAGTATTCCTGCAAACCAACTATTCAACCTAGAAGATCTAAATTTGGGCAGCCAAATGCAACCGGTATATTTATCTTTCCTGTCGAGTTAACAACAAGTTAGGGTGAAAAAATATTTGCTGAGATTCCAGGAAACTCAAAGTTCTGTGGAATCACTGCAAATGCTTTCCAATGAAAGTTTCTTTCCCTGGCCTCTGCTTAGGGTTACTTCAACAGAAAACAAAGCATAGAGATCGCACTGAGAACTAGTTGAGTGAGTTTCAGTTTCAAGCAGCTAGCATAAACCGTGTTTGATTTATAAGTCCAAATGCATACGTCCCTATAAGGAAAAGTGAAGTGAAACCTAAAAATTCAAAGTGTTCCTGCAAACGAACTTTTCAACCTAGAAGAACGACATTTGGGTAGCTAAGTGCAACTGGTATACTCATCTTTCCTGACAAGGGTCATCAAGATCAGGTGAAAAAATATTCGCTGAAATTCCAGTAAACTTGGGAGTTTTGTGGAAGCTCTGCAAACACTTACATAAGAAAGCGTATTTTCCTTGCCTCTGCTTGGGGATACTTCAGCGGGGGACAATGCATAGAGAGTGCACTGAGAACTAATTGAGTGAGCCAAGTTTCAAACAGGTATCACAAACTGTGTTTGATTTAGCATTCCAAATGCATGTATTCACATAGGGAAAAAAGAAGTTAAACCTAAAAATTCAAAGTGTTCCTGCAAAGGAACTCTTCAACATAAGATTAAGAAATTTGGGCTGCCAAGTGCAACCCATATACTCATTTTTGCTGCCAAGTTTCAACAAGATCGGGTGAAAAAACATTTGCTGAGAGTCCAGTAAACTCTTGAGTTCTGTGGATGCTCTACAAACACGTTCAAATGAAAGTCTATTTTTCTTTGCTCTGCTTAGGGGTACATAAACCGGTAATGAAGCGTAGAGAGCACAATGAGAATTCATTCAGTGAGTCAAGTTTCAAGCAGCTAGCACAAACCGTGTTTGATTTAGATTTTCAAAAGCATGTATCCCTAGAGGGGAAAATGTAGTAAAACCTAAATATTCAAAGTCGTCCTGCAAAGGAATGCTTCAACCTAGCAGAACAAAATTTGTGCAGCCAAGCGCAACTGGTATACACCTTTTTCCTACCAAGTATCAACAAGATAGGGTGACAAAATATTTGCTGAGTTTTCCGTAATCTCTGAGTTTTTTGGAAGCTCGGTGAATACTTTCCAAAGAAAGTGTGTTTTCCTTGCCTCTGCTTAGGGCTACTTCAACAGGGAACAATGCATAGAGAGTGCACTGAGAACTAGTTGAATGAGTCAAGTTACAAGCACACAGCAAAAACCGTGTTTGATTTAGAGTTCCATATGCATGTATCCCTATAGGGGAAAATGAAGTGAAACCTAAAATTTCAAAGTATTCCTGCAAACCAACTATTCAACCCAGAAGATCTAAATTTGGGCAGCCAAATGCAACCGGTCTACTTATCTTTCCTGTCGAGTTAACAACAAGTTAGGGTGAAAAAATATTTGCTGAGATTCCAGGAAACTCAAAGTTCTGTGCAATCACTGCAAATGCTTTCCAATGAAAGTTTCTTTGCCTGGCCTCTGCTTAGGGTTACTTCAACAGAAAACAAAGCATAGAGATTGCACTGAGAACTAGTTGAGTGAGTTTCAGTTTCAAGCAGCTAGCATAAACCGTGTTTGATTTATAAGTCCAAATGCATATGTCCCTATAAGGAAAACTGAAGTGAAACCTAAAAATTCAAAGTGTTCCTGCAAACGAACTTTTCAACCTAGAAGAACGACATTTGGGTAGCTAAGTGCAACTGGTATACTCATCTTTCCTGACAAGGGTCATCAAGATCAGGTGAGTAAATATTTGCAGAGATTCCAGTTCACTTGGAGCTCTGTTGAAGCTCTGTAAATGCTTTCTAAGGAAAGCGTATGTTCCTCGCCTCCACTTAGGACCACTTCAACAGGGAACAAAGCACAGAGAGGACACCAGGAACTAATTGAGTGAGTCAAGCTTCAAGCAGCTGGCACAAACAGTGTTTGATTTAGAGTTCCAAATGCATGTATTCCTATAGGTTAAAATGAAGAGAAACCCCCCAAATGCAATGTCTTCCTGAAAGCACATGCTTCAACTTAGAAGAACGAAATTTTGGCAGGCAAATGCAACTGGTATACTCATCTTTCTTGCCTAGGATCAACAAGATCAAGTGAAAAAATATTCGCTGAAATTCCAGTAAACTTGGGAGTTTTGTGGAAGCTCTGCAAACACTTACGTAAGAAAGCGTATTTTCCTTGCCTCTGCTTGGGGATACTTCAGCGGGGGACAATGCATAGAGAGTGCACTGAGAACTAATTGAGTGAGCCAAGTTTCAAACAGGTATCACAAACTGTGTTTGATTTAGCATTCCAAATGCATGTATTCACATAGGGAAAAAAGAAGTTAAACCTAAAAATTCAAAGTGTTCCTGCAAAGGAACTCTTCAACATAAGATTAAGAAATTTGGGCTGCCAAGTGCAACCCATATACTCATTTTTGCTGCCAAGTTTCAACAAGATCGGGTGCAAAAACATTTGCTGAGAGTTAAGTAAACTCTTGAGTTCTGTGGATGCTCTACAAACACGTTCAAATGAAAGTCTATTTTTCTTTGCTCTGCTTAGGGGTACATAAACCGGTAACGAAGCGTAGAGAGCACAATGAGAATTCATTCAGTGAGTCAAGTTTCAAGCAGCTAGCACAAACCGTGTTTGATTTAGATTTTCAAAAGCATGTATCCCTAGAGGGGAAAATGTAGTAAAACCTAAATATTCAAAGTCATCCTGCAAAGGAATGCTTCAACCTAGCAGAACAAAATTTGTGCAGCCAAGCACAACTGGTATACACCTTTTTCCTACCAAGTATCAACAAGATAGGGTGACAAAATATTTGCTGAGGTTTCCGTAATCTCTGAGTTTTTTGGAAGCTCGGTGAATACTTTCCAAAGAAAGTGTGTTTTCCTTGCCTCTGCTTAGGGCTACTTCAACAGGGAACAATGCATAGAGAGTGCACTGAGAACTAGTTGAATGAGTCAAGTTACAAGCACACAGCAAAAACCGTGTTTGATTTAGAGTTCCATATGCATGTATCCCTATAGGGGAAAATGAAGTGAAACCTAAAATTTCAAAGTATTCCTGCAAACCAACTATTCAACCTAGAAGATCTAAATTTGGGCAGCCAAATGCAACCGGTATATTTATCTTTCCTGTCGAGTTAACAACAAGTTAGGGTGAAAAAATATTTGCTGAGATTCCAGGAAACTCAAAGTTCTGTGGAATCACTGCAAATGCTTTCCAATGAAAGTTTCTTTCCCTGGCCTCTGCTTAGGGTTACTTCAACAGAAAACAAAGCATAGAGATCGCACTGAGAACTAGTTGAGTGAGTTTCAGTTTCAAGCAGCTAGCATAAACCGTGTTTGATTTATAAGTCCAAATGCATACGTCCCTATAAGGAAAAGTGAAGTGAAACCTAAAAATTCAAAGTGTTCCTGCAAACGAACTTTTCAACCTAGAAGAACGACATTTGGGTAGCTAAGTGCAACTGGTATACTCATCTTTCCTGACAAGGGTCATCAAGATCAGGTGAAAAAATATTCGCTGAAATTCCAGTAAACTTGGGAGTTTTGTGGAAGCTCTGCAAACACTTACATAAGAAAGCGTATTTTCCTTGCCTCTGCTTGGGGATACTTCAGCGGGGGACAATGCATAGAGAGTGCACTGAGAACTAATTGAGTGAGCCAAGTTTCAAACAGGTATCACAAACTGTGTTTGATTTAGCATTCCAAATGCATGTATTCACATAGGGAAAAAAGAAGTTAAACCTAAAAATTCAAAGTGTTCCTGCAAAGGAACTCTTCAACATAAGATTAAGAAATTTGGGCTGCCAAGTGCAACCCATATACTCATTTTTGCTGCCAAGTTTCAACAAGATCGGGTGAAAAAACATTTGCTGAGAGTCCAGTAAACTCTTGAGTTCTGTGGATGCTCTACAAACACGTTCAAATGAAAGTCTATTTTTCTTTGCTCTGCTTAGGGGTACATAAACCGGTAATGAAGCGTAGAGAGCACAATGAGAATTCATTCAGTGAGTCAAGTTTCAAGCAGCTAGCACAAACCGTGTTTGATTTAGATTTTCAAAAGCATGTATCCCTAGAGGGGAAAATGTAGTAAAACCTAAATATTCAAAGTCGTCCTGCAAAGGAATGCTTCAACCTAGCAGAACAAAATTTGTGCAGCCAAGCGCAACTGGTATACACCTTTTTCCTACCAAGTATCAACAAGATAGGGTGACAAAATATTTGCTGAGTTTTCCGTAATCTCTGAGTTTTTTGGAAGCTCGGTGAATACTTTCCAAAGAAAGTGTGTTTTCCTTGCCTCTGCTTAGGGCTACTTCAACAGGGAACAATGCATAGAGAGTGCACTGAGAACTAGTTGAATGAGTCAAGTTACAAGCACACAGCAAAAACCGTGTTTGATTTAGAGTTCCATATGCATGTATCCCTATAGGGGAAAATGAAGTGAAACCTAAAATTTCAAAGTATTCCTGCAAACCAACTATTCAACCCAGAAGATCTAAATTTGGGCAGCCAAATGCAACCGGTCTACTTATCTTTCCTGTCGAGTTAACAACAAGTTAGGGTGAAAAAATATTTGCTGAGATTCCAGGAAACTCAAAGTTCTGTGCAATCACTGCAAATGCTTTCCAATGAAAGTTTCTTTGCCTGGCCTCTGCTTAGGGTTACTTCAACAGAAAACAAAGCATAGAGATCGCACTGAGAACTAGTTGAGTGAGTTTCAGTTTCAAGCAGCTAGCATAAACCGTGTTTGATTTATAAGTCCAAATGCATATGTCCCTATAAGGAAAACTGAAGTGAAACCTAAAAATTCAAAGTGTTCCTGCAAACGAACTTTTCAACCTAGAAGAACGACATTTGGGTAGCTAAGTGCAACTGGTATACTCATCTTTCCTGACAAGGGTCATCAAGATCAGGTGAGTAAATATTTGCAGAGATTCCAGTTCACTTGGAGCTCTGTTGAAGCTCTGTAAATGCTTTCTAAGGAAAGCGTATGTTCCTCGCCTCCACTTAGGACCACTTCAACAGGGAACAAAGCACAGAGAGGACACCAGGAACTAATTGAGTGAGTCAAGCTTCAAGCAGCTGGCACAAACAGTGTTTGATTTAGAGTTCCAAATGCATGTATTCCTATAGGTTAAAATGAAGAGAAACCCCCCAAATGCAATGTCTTCCTGAAAGCACATGCTTCAACTTAGAAGAACGAAATTTTGGCAGGCAAATGCAACTGGTATACTCATCTTTCTTGCCTAGGATCAACAAGATCAAGTGAAAAAATATTCGCTGAAATTCCAGTAAACTTGGGAGTTTTGTGGAAGCTCTGCAAACACTTACGTAAGAAAGCGTATTTTCCTTGCCTCTGCTTGGGGATACTTCAGCGGGGGACAATGCATAGAGAGTGCACTGAGAACTAATTGAGTGAGCCAAGTTTCAAACAGGTATCACAAACTGTGTTTGATTTAGCATTCCAAATGCATGTATTCACATAGGGAAAAAAGAAGTTAAACCTAAAAATTCAAAGTGTTCCTGCAAAGGAACTCTTCAACATAAGATTAAGAAATTTGGGCTGCCAAGTGCAACCCATATACTCATTTTTGCTGCCAAGTTTCAACAAGATCGGGTGCAAAAACATTTGCTGAGAGTCCAGTAAACTCTTGAGTTCTGTGGATGCTCTACAAACACGTTCAAATGAAAGTCTATTTTTCTTTGCTCTGCTTAGGGGTACATAAACCGGTAACGAAGCGTAGAGAGCACAATGAGAATTCATTCAGTGAGTCAAGTTTCAAGCAGCTAGCACAAACCGTGTTTGATTTAGATTTTCAAAAGCATGTATCCCTAGAGGGGAAAATGTAGTAAAACCTAAATATTCAAAGTCATCCTGCAAAGGAATGCTTCAACCTAGCAGAACAAAATTTGTGCAGCCAAGCGCAACTGGTATACACCTTTTTCCTACCAAGTGTCAACAAGATAGGGTGACAAAATATTTGCTGAGGTTTCCGTAATCTCTGAGTTTTTTGGAAGCTCGGTGAATACTTTCCAAAGAAAGTGTGTTTTCCTTGCCTCTGCTTAGGGCTACTTCAACAGGGAACAATGCATAGAGAGTGCACTGAGAACTAGTTGAATGAGTCAAGTTACAAGCACACAGCAAAAACCGTGTTTGATTTAGAGTTCCATATGCATGTATCCCTATAGGGGAAAATGAAGTGAAACCTAAAATTTCAAAGTATTCCTGCAAACCAACTATTCAACCTAGAAGATCTAAATTTGGGCAGCCACATGCAACCGGTGTACTTATCTTTCCTGTCGAATTAACAACAAGTTAGGGTGAAAAAATATTTGCTGAGATTCCAGGAAACTCAAAGTTCTGTGGAATCACTGCAAATGCTTTCCAATGAAAGTTTCTTTCCCTGGCCTCTGCTTAGGGTTACTTCAACAGAAAACAAAGCATAGAGATCGCACTGAGAACTAGTTGAGTGAGTTTCAGTATCAAGCAGCTAGCATAAACCGTGTTTGATTTATAAGTCCAAATGCATACGTCCCTATAAGGAAAAGTGAAGTGAAACCTAAAAATTCAAAGTGTTCCTGCAAAGGAACTTTTCAACCTAGAAGAACGACATTTGGGTAGCTAAGTGCAACTGGTATACTCATCTTTCCTGACAAGGGTCATCAAGATCAGGTGAGTAAATATTTGCAGAGATTCCAGTTCACTTGGAGCTCTGTTGAAGCTCTGTAAATGCTTTCTAAGGAAAGCGTATGTTCCTCGCCTCCACTTAGGACCACTTCAACAGGGAACAAAGCACAGAGAGTACACCAGGCACTAATTGAGTGAGTCAAGCTTCAAGCAGCTAGCACAAACAGTGTTTGATTTAGAGTTACAAATGCATGTATTCCTATAGGTTAAAATGAAGAGAAACCCCCCCCCCCAAAGCAATGTCTTCCTGAAAGCACATGCTTCAACTTAGAAGAATGAAATTTTGGCAGGCAAATGCAACTGGTATACTCATCTTTCTTACCTAGGATCAACAAGATCAAGTGAAAAAATATTCGCTGAAATTCCAGTAAACTTGGGAGTTTTGTGGAAGCTCTGCAAACACTTACATAAGAAAGCGTATTTTCCTTGCCTCTGCTTGGGGATACTTCAGCGGGGGACAATGCATAGAGAGTGCACTGAGAACTAATTGAGTGAGCCAAGTTTCAAACAGGTATCACAAACTGTGTTTGATTTAGCATTCCAAATGCATGTATTCACCTAGGGAAAAAAGAAGTTAAACCTAAAAATTCAAAGTGTTCCTGCAAAGGAACTCTTCAACATAAGATTACGAAATTTGGGCTGCCAAGTGCAACCCATATACTCATTTTTGCTGCCAAGTTTCAACAAGATCGGGTGCAAAAACATTTGCTGAGAGTCCAGTAATCTCTTGAGTTCTGTGGATGCTCTACAAACACGTTCAAATGAAAGTCTATTTTTCTTTGCTCTGCTTAGGGGTACATAAACCGGTAACGAAGCGTAGAGAGCACAATGAGAATTCATTCAGTGAGTCAAGTTTCAAGCAGCTAGCACAAACCGTGTTTGATTTAGATTTTCAAAAGCATGTATCCCTAGAGGAGAAAATGTAGTAAAACGTAAATATTCAAAGTCATCCTGCAAAGGAATGATTCAACCTAGCAGAACAAAATTTGTGCAGCCCAGCGCAACTGGTATACACCTTTTTCCTACCAAGTATCAACAAGATAGGGTGACAAAATATTTGCTGAGGTTTCCGTAATCTCTGAGTTTTTTGGAAGCTCGGTGAATACTTTCCAAAGAAAGTGTGTTTTCCTTGCCTCTGCTTAGGGCTACTTCAACAGGGAACAATGCATAGAGAGTGCACTGAGAACTAGTTGAATGAGTCAAGTTACAAGCACACAGCAAAAACCGTGTTTGATTTAGAGTTCCATATGCATGTATCCCTATAGGGGAAAATGAAGTGAAACCTAAAATTTCAAAGTATTCCTGCAAACCAACTATTCAACCTAGAAGATCTAAATTTGGGCAGCCAAATGCAACCGGTCTACTTATCTTTCCTGTCGAGTTAACAACAAGTTAGGGTGAAAAAATATTTGCTGAGATTCCAGGAAACTCAAAGTTCTGTGCAATCACTGCAAATGCTTTCCAATGAAAGTTTCTTTCCCTGGCCTCTGCTTAGGGTTACTTCAACAGAAAACAAAGCATAGAGATCGCACTGAGAACTAGTTGAGGGAGTTTCAGTTTCAAGCAGCTAGCATAAACCGTGTTTGATTTATAAGTCCAAATGCATACGTCCCTATAAGGAAAAGTGAAGTGAAACCTGAAAATTCAAAGTGTTCCTGCAAACGAACTTTTCAACCTAGAAGAACGACATTTGGGTAGCTAAGTGCAACTGGTATACTCATCTTTCCTGACAAGGGTCATCAAGATCAGGTGAGTAAATATTTGCAGAGATTCCAGTTCACTTGGAGCTCTGTTGAAGCTCTGTAAATGCTTTCTAAGGAAAGCGTATGTTCCTCGCCTCCACTTAGGACCACTTCAACAGGGAACAAAGCACAGATAGTACACCAGGAACTAATTGAGTGAGTCAAGCTTCAAGCAGCTAGCACAAACAGTGTTTGATTTAGAGTTCCAAATGCATGTATTCCTATAGGTGAAAATGAAGAGAAACCCCCCCCAAATGCAATGTCTTCCTGAAAGCACATGCTTCAACTTAGAAGAACGAAATTTTGGCAGGCAAATGCATCTGGTATACTCATCTTTCTTACCTAGGATCAACAAGATCAAGTGAAAAAATATTCGCTGAAATTCCAGTAAACTTGGGAGTTTTGTGGAAGCTCTGCAAACACTTACATAAGAAAGCGTATTTTCCTTGCCTCTGCTTGGGGATACTTCAGCGGGGGACAATGTATAGAGAGTGCACTGAGAACTAATTGAGTGAGCCAAGTTTCAAACAGGTATCACAAACTGTGTTTGATTTAGCATTCCAAATGCATGTATTCACATAGGGAAAAAAGAAGTGAAACCTAAAAATTCAAAGTGTTCCTGCAAAGGAACTCTTCAACATAAGATTACGAAATTTGGGCTGCCAAGTGCAACCCATATACTCATTTTTGCTGCCAAGTTTCAACAAGATCGGGTGAAAAAACATTTGCTGAGAGTCCAGTAAACTCTTGAGTTCTGTGGATGCTCTACAAACACGTTCAAATGAAAGTCTATTTTTCTTTGCTCTGCTTAGGGGTACATAAACCGGTAACGATGCAGAGAGAGCACAATGAGAATTCATTCAGTGAGTCAAGTTTCAAGCAGCTAGCACAAACCGTGTTTGATTTAGATTTTCAAAAGCATGTATCCCTAGAGGGGAAAATGTAGTAAAACCTAAATATTCAAAGTCATCCTGCAAAGGAATGCTTCAACCTAGCAGAACAAAATTTGTGCAGCCAAGCGCAACTGGTATACACCTTTTTCCTACCAAGTATCAACAAGATAGGGTGACAAAATATTTGCTGAGGTTTCCGTAATCTCTGAGTTTTTTGGAAGCTCGGTGAATACTTTCCAAAGAAAGTGTGTTTTCCTTGCCTCTGCTTAGGGCTACTTCAACAGGGAACAATGCATAGAGAGTGCACTGAGAACTAGTTGAATGAGTCAAGTTACAAGCACACAGCAAAAACCGTGTTTGATTTAGAGTTCCATGTGCATGTATCCCTATAGGGGAAAATGAAGTGAAACCTAAAATTTCAAAGTATTCCTGCAAACCAACTATTCAACCTAGAAGATCTAAATTTGGGCAGCCAAATGCAACCGGTATACTTATCTTTCCTGTCGAGTTAACAACAAGTTAGGGTGAAAAAATATTTGCTGAGATTCCAGGAAACTCAAAGTTCTGTGGAATCACTGCAAATGCTGTCCAATGAATGTTTATTTCCCTGGCCTCTGCTTAGGGTTACTTCAACAGAAAACAAAGCATAGAGATCGCACTGAGAACTAGTTGAGTGAGTTTCAGTTTCAAGCAGCTAGCATAAACCGTGTTTGATTTATAAGTCCAAATGCATACGTCCCTATAAGGAAAAGTGAAGTGAAACCTAAAAATTCAAAGTGTTCCTGCAAACGAACTTTTCAACCTAGAAGAACGACTTTTCTGTAGCTAAGTGCAACTGGTATACTCATCTTTCCTGACAAGGGTCATCAAGATCAGGTGAGTAAATATTTGCAGAGATTCCAGTTCACTTGGAGCTCTGTTGAAGCTCTGTAAATGCTTTCTAAGGAAAGCGTATGTTCCTCGCCTCCACTTAGGACCACTTCGACAGGGAACAAAGCACAGAGAGTACACCAGGAACTAATTGAGTGAGTCAAGCTTCAAGCAGCTGGCACAAACAGTGTTTGATTTAGAGTTCCAAATGCATGTATTCCTATAGGTTAAAATGAAGAGAAACCCCCCCAAATGCAATGTATTCCTGAAAGCACATGCTTCAACTTAGAAGAACGAAATTTTGGCAGGCAAATGCAACTGGTATACTCATCTTTCTTACCTAGGATCAACAAGATCAAGTGAAAAAATATTCGCTGAAATTCCAGTAAACTTGGGAGTTTTGTAGAAACTCTGCAAACACTTACATAAGAAAGCGTATTTTCCTTGCCTCTGCTTGGGGATACTTCAGCGGGGGACAATGCATAGAGAGTGCACTGAGAACTAATTGAGTGAGCCAAGTTTCAAACAGGTATCACAAACTGTGTTTGATTTAGCATTCCAAATGCATGTATTCACATAGGGAAAAAAGAAGTTAAACCTAAAAATTCAAAGTGTTCCTGCAAAGGAACTCTTCAACATAAGATTACGAAATTTGGGCTGCCAAGTGCAACACATATACTCATTTTTGCTGCCAAGTTTCAACAAGATCGGGTGAAAAAACATTTGCTGAGAATCCAGTAAACTCTTGAGTTCTGTGGATGCTCTACAAACACGTTCAAATGAAAGTCTATTTTTCTTTGCTCTGCTTAGGGGTACATAAACCGGTAACGAAGCGTAGAGAGCACAATGAGAATTCATTCAGTGAGTCAAGTTTCAAGCAGCTAGCACAAACCGTGTTTGATTTAGATTTTCAAAAGCATGTATCCCTAGAGGGGAAAATGTAGTAAAACCTAAATATTCAAAGTCATCCTGCAAAGGAATGCTTCAACCTAGCAGAACAAAATTTGTGCAGCCAAGCACAACTGGTATACACCTTTTTCCTACCAAGTATCAACAAGATAGGGTGACAAAATATTTGCTGAGGTTTCCGTAATCTCTGAGTTTTTTGGAAGCTCGGTGAATACTTTCCAAAGAAAGTGTGTTTTCCTTGCCTCTGCTTAGGGCTACTTCAACAGGGAACAATGCATAGAGAGTGCACTGAGAACTAGTTGAATGAGTCAAGTTACAAGCACACAGCAAAAACCGTGTTTGATTTAGAGTTCCATATGCATGTATCCCTATAGGGGAAAATGAAGTGAAACCTAAAATTTCTAAGTATTCCTGCAAACCAACTATTCAACCCAGAAGATCTAAATTTGGGCAGCCAAATGCAACCGGTCTACTTATCTTTCCTGTCGAGTTAACAACAAGTTAGGGTGAAAAAATATTTGCTGAGATTCCAGGAAACTCAAAGTTCTGTGGAATCACTGCAAATGCTTTCCAATGAAAGTTTCTTTCCCTGGCCTCTGCTTAGGGTTACTTCAACAGAAAACAAAGCATAGAGATCGCACTGAGAACTAGTTGAGTGAGTTTCAGTTTCAAGCAGCTAGCATAAACCGTGTTTGATTTATAAGTCCAAATGCATACGTCCCTATAAGGAAAAGTGAAGTGAAACCTGAAAATTCAAAGTGTTCCTGCAAACGAACTTTTCAACCTAGAAGAACGACATTTGGGTAGCTAAGTGCAACTGGTATACTCATCTTTCCTGACAAGGGTCATCAAGATCAGGTGAGTAAATATTTGCAGAGATTCCAGTTCACTTGGAGCTCTGTTGAAGCTCTGTAAATGCTTTCTAAGGAAAGCGTATGTTCCTCGCCTCCACTTAGGACCACTTCAACAGGGAACAAAGCACAGATAGTACACCAGGAACTAATTGAGTGAGTCAAGCTTCAAGCAGCTAGCACAAACAGTGTTTGATTTAGAGTTCCAAATGCATGTATTCCTATAGGTGAAAATGAAGAGAAACCCCCCCCAAATGCAATGTCTTCCTGAAAGCACATGCTTCAACTTAGAAGAACGAAATTTTGGCAGGCAAATGCATCTGGTATACTCATCTTTCTTACCTAGGATCAACAAGATCAAGTGAAAAAATATTCGCTGAAATTCCAGTAAACTTGGGAGTTTTGTGGAAGCTCTGCAAACACTTACATAAGAAAGCGTATTTTCCTTGCCTCTGCTTGGGGATACTTCAGCGGGGGACAATGTATAGAGAGTGCACTGAGAACTAATTGAGTGAGCCAAGTTTCAAACAGGTATCACAAACTGTGTTTGATTTAGCATTCCAAATGCATGTATTCACATAGGGAAAAAAGAAGTGAAACCTAAAAATTCAAAGTGTTCCTGCAAAGGAACTCTTCAACATAAGATTACGAAATTTGGGCTGCCAAGTGCAACCCATATACTCATTTTTGCTGCCAAGTTTCAACAAGATCGGGTGAAAAAACATTTGCTGAGAGTCCAGTAAACTCTTGAGTTCTGTGGATGCTCTACAAACACGTTCAAATGAAAGTCTATTTTTCTTTGCTCTGCTTAGGGGTACATAAACCGGTAACGATGCAGAGAGAGCACAATGAGAATTCATTCAGTGAGTCAAGTTTCAAGCAGCTAGCACAAACCGTGTTTGATTTAGATTTTCAAAAGCATGTATCCCTAGAGGGGAAAATGTAGTAAAACCTAAATATTCAAAGTCATCCTGCAAAGGAATGCTTCAACCTAGCAGAACAAAATTTGTGCAGCCAAGCGCAACTGGTATACACCTTTTTCCTACCAAGTATCAACAAGATAGGGTGACAAAATATTTGCTGAGGTTTCCGTAAACTCTGAGTTTTTTGGAAGCTCGGTGAATACTTTCCAAAGAAAGTGTGTTTTCCTTGCCTCTGCTTAGGGCTACTTCAACAGGGAACAATGCATAGAGAGTGCACTGAGAACTAGTTGAATGAGTCAAGTTACAAGCACACAGCAAAAACCGTGTTTGATTTAGAGTTCCATGTGCATGTATCCCTATAGGGGAAAATGAAGTGAAACCTAAAATTTCAAAGTATTCCTGCAAACCAACTATTCAACCTAGAAGATCTAAATTTGGGCAGCCAAATGCAACCGGTATACTTATCTTTCCTGTCGAGTTAACAACAAGTTAGGGTGAAAAAATATTTGCTGAGATTCCAGGAAACTCAAAGTTCTGTGGAATCACTGCAAATGCTGTCCAATGAATGTTTCTTTCCCTGGCCTCTGCTTAGGGTTACTTCAACAGAAAACAAAGCATAGAGATCGCACTGAGAACTAGTTGAGTGAGTTTCAGTTTCAAGCAGCTAGCATAAACCGTGTTTGATTTATAAGTCCAAATGCATACGTCCCTATAAGGAAAAGTGAAGTGAAACCTAAAAATTCAAAGTGTTCCTGCAAACGAACTTTTCAACCTAGAAGAACGACTTTTCTGTAGCTAAGTGCAACTGGTATACTCATCTTTCCTGACAAGGGTCATCAAGATCAGGTGAGTAAATATTTGCAGAGATTCCAGTTCACTTGGAGCTCTGTTGAAGCTCTGTAAATGCTTTCTAAGGAAAGCGTATGTTCCTCGCCTCCACTTAGGACCACTTCGACAGGGAACAAAGCACAGAGAGTACACCAGGAACTAATTGAGTGAGTCAAGCTTCAAGCAGCTGGCACAAACAGTGTTTGATTTAGAGTTCCAAATGCATGTATTCCTATAGGTTAAAATGAAGAGAAACCCCCCCAAATGCAATGTATTCCTGAAAGCACATGCTTCAACTTAGAAGAACGAAATTTTGGCAGGCAAATGCAACTGGTATACTCATCTTTCTTACCTAGGATCAACAAGATCAAGTGAAAAAATATTCGCTGAAATTCCAGTAAACTTGGGAGTTTTGTAGAAACTCTGCAAACACTTACATAAGAAAGAGTATTTTCCTCTGCTTGGGGATACTTCAGCGGGGGACAATGCATAGAGAGTGCACTGAGAACTAATTGAGTGAGCCAAGTTTCAAACAGGTATCACAAACTGTGTTTGATTTAGCATTCCAAATGCATGTATTCACATAGGGAAAAAAGAAGTTAAACCTAAAAATTCAAAGTGTTCCTGCAAAGGAACTCTTCAACATAAGATTACGAAATTTGGGCTGCCAAGTGCAACACATATACTCATTTTTGCTGCCAAGTTTCAACAAGATCGGGTGAAAAAACATTTGCTGAGAATCCAGTAAACTCTTGAGTTCTGTGGATGCTCTACAAACACGTTCAAATGAAAGTCTATTTTTCTTTGCTCTGCTTAGGGGTACATAAACCGGTAACGAATCGTAGAGAGCACAATGAGAATTCATTCAGTGAGTCAAGTTTCAAGCAGCTAGCACAAACCGTGTTTGATTTAGATTTTCAAAAGCATGTATCCCTAGAGGGGAAAATGTAGTAAAACCTAAATATTCAAAGTCATCCTGCAAAGGAATGCTTCAACCTAGCAGAACAAAATTTGTGCAGCCAAGCACAACTGGTATACACCTTTTTCCTACCAAGTATCAACAAGATAGGGTGACAAAATATTTGCTGAGGTTTCCGTAATCTCTGAGTTTTTTGGAAGCTCGGTGAATACTTTCCAAAGAAAGTGTGTTTTCCTTGCCTCTGCTTAGGGCTACTTCAACAGGGAACAATGCATAGAGAGTGCACTGAGAACTAGTTGAATGAGTCAAGTTACAAGCACACAGCAAAAACCGTGTTTGATTTAGAGTTCCATATGCATGTATCCCTATAGGGGAAAATGAAGTGAAACCTAAAATTTCAAAGTATTCCTGCAAACCAACTATTCAACCTAGAAGATCTAAATTTGGGCAGCCAAATGCAACCGGTATACTTATCTTTCCTGTCGAGTTAACAACAAGATAGGGTGAAAAAATATTTGCTCGATTCCAGGAAACTCAAAGTTCTGTGGAATCACTGCAAATGCTTTCCAATGAAAGTTTCTTTCCCTGGCCTCTGCTTAGGGTTACTTCAACAGAAAACAAAGCATAGAGATCGCACTGAGAACTAGTTGAGTGAGTTTCAGTTTCAAGCAGCTAGCATAAACCGTGTTTGATTTATAAGTCCAAATGCATACGTCCCTATAAGGAAAAGTGAAGTGAAACCTAAAAATTCAAAGTGTTCCTGCAAAGGAACTTTTCAACCTAGAAGAACGACATTTGGGTAGCTAAGTGCAACTGGTATACTCATCTTTCCTGACAAGGGTCATCAAGATCAGGTGTGTAAATATATGCAGAGATTCCAGTTCAATTGGAGCTCTGTTGAAGCTCTGTAAATGCTTTCTAAGGAAAGCGTATGTTCCTCGCCTCCACTTAGGACCACTTCAACAGGGAACAAAGCACAGAGAGTACACCAGGAACTAATTGAGTGAGTCAAGCTTCAAGCAGCTAGCACAAACAGTGTTTGATTTAGAGTTCCAAATGCATGTATTCCTATAGGTTAAAATGAAGAGAAACCCAACCCCAAATGCAATGTCTTCCTGAAAGCACATGCTTCAACTTAGAAGAATGAAATTTTGGCAGGCAAATGCAACTGGTATACTCATCTTTCTTACCTAGGATCAACAAGATCAAGTGAAAAAATATTCGCTGAAATTCCAGTAAACTTGGGAGTTTTGTGGAAGCTCTGCAAACACTTACATAAGAAAGCGTATTTTCCTTGCCTCTGCTTGGGGATACTTCAGCGGGGGACAATGCATAGAGAGTGCACTGAGAACTAATTGAGTGAGCCAAGTTTCAAACAGGTATCACAAACTGTGTTTGATTTAGCATTCCAAATGCATGTATTCACATAGGGAAAAAAGAAGTTAAACCTAAAAATTCAAAGTGTTCCTGCAAAGGAACTCTTCAACATAAGATTACGAAATTTGGGCTGCCAAGTGCAACCCATATACTCATTTTTGCTGCCAAGTTTCAACAAGATCGGGTGAAAAAACATTTGCTGAGAGTCCAGTAAACTCTTGAGTTCTGTGGATGCTCTACAAACACGTTCAAATGAAAGTCTATTTTTCTTTGCTCTGCTTAGGGGTACATAAACCGGTAACAAAGCATAGAGAGCACAATGAGAATTCATTCAGTGAGTCAAGTTTCAAGCAGCTAGCACAAACCGTGTTTGATTTAGATTTTCAAAAGCATGTATCCCTAGAGGGGAAAATGTAGTAAAACCTAAATATTCAAAGTCATCCTGCAAAGGAATGCTTCAACCTAGCAGAACAAAATTTGTGCAGCCAAGTGCAACTGGTATACACCTTTTTCCTACCAAGTATCAACAAGATAGGGTGACAAAATATTTGCTGGGGTTTCCGTAATCTCTGAGTTTTTTGGAAGCTCGGTGAATACTTTCCAAAGAAAGTGTGTTTTCCTTGCCTCTGCTTAGGGCTACTTCAACAGGGAACAATGCATAGAGAGTGCACTGAGAACTAGTTGAATGAGTCAAGTTACAAGCACACAGCAAAAACCGTGTTTGATTTAGAGTTCCATATGCATGTATCCCTATAGGGGAAAATGAAGTGAAACCTAAAATTTCAAAGTATTCCTGCAAACCAACTATTCAACCTAGAAGATCTAAATTTGGGCAGCCAAATGCAACCGGTCTACTTATCTTTCCTGTCGAGTTAACAACAAGTTAGGGTGAAAAAATATTTGCTGAGATTCCAGGAAACTCAAAGTTCTGTGCAATCACTGCAAATGCTTTCCAATGAAAGTTTCTTTCCCTGGCCTCTGCTTAGGGTTACTTCAACAGAAAACAAAGCATAGAGATCGCACTGAGAACTAGTTGAATGAGTTTCAGTTTCAAGCAGCTAGCATCAACAGTGTTTGATTTATAAGTCCAAATGCATACGTCCCTATAAGGAAAAGTGAAGTGAAACCTAAAAATTCAAAGTGTTCCTGCAAACGAACTTTTCAACCTAGAAGAACGACATTTGGGTAGCTAAGTGCAACTGGTATACTCATCTTTCCTGACAAGGGTCATCAAGATCAGGTGAGTAAATATTTGCAGAGATTCCAGTTCACTTGGAGCTCTGTTGAAGCTCTGTAAATGCTTTCTAAGGAAAGCGTATGTTCCTCGCCTCCACTTAGGACCACTTCAACAGGGAACAAAGCACAGAGAGTACACCAGGAACGAATTGAGTGAGTCAAGCTTCAAGCAGCTGGCACAAACAGTGTTTGATTTAGAGTTCCAAATGCATGTATTCCTATAGGTTAAAATGAAGAGAAACCCCCCCTAATGCAATGTCTTCCTGAAAGCACATGCTTCAACTTAGAAGAACGAAATTTTGGCAGGCAAATGCAACTGGTATACTCATCTTTCTTACCTAGGATCAACAAGATCAAGTGAAAAAATATTCGCTGAAATTCCAGTAAACTTGGGAGTTTTGTGGAAGCTCTGCAAACACTTACATAAGAAAGCGTATTTTCCTTGCCTCTGCTTGGGGATACTTCAGCGGGGGACAATGCATAGAGAGTGCACTGAGAACTAATTGAGTGAGCCAAGTTTCAAACAGGTATCACAAACTGTGTTTGATTTAGCATTCCAAATGCATGTATTCACATAGGGAAAAAAGAAGTTAAACCTAAAAATTCAAAGTATTCCTGCAAAGGAACTCTTCAACATAAGATTACGAAATTTGGGCTGCCAAGTGCAACCCATATACTCATTTTTGCTGCCAAGTTTCAAAAGATCGGGTGAAAAAACATTTGCTGAGAGTCCAGTAAACTCTTGAGTTCTGTGGATGCTCTACAAACACGTTCAAATGAAAGTCTATTTTTCTTTGCTCTGCTTACGGGTACATAAACCGGTAACGAAGCGTAGAGAGCACAATGAGAATTCATTCAGTGAGTCAAGTTTCAAGCAGCTAGCACAAACCGTGTTTGATTTAGATTTTCAAAAGCATGTATCCCTAGAAGGGAAAATGTAGTAAAACCTAAATATTCAAAGTCGTCCTGCAAAGGAATGCTTCAACCTAGCAGAACAAAATTTGTGCAGCCAAGCACAACTGGTATACACCTTTTTCCTACCAAGTATCAACAAGATAGGGTGACAAAATATTTGCTGAGGTTTCCGTAATCTCTGAGTTTTTTGGAAGCTCGGTGAATACTTTCCAAAGAAAGTGTGTTTTCCTTGCCTCTGCTTAGGGCTACTTCAACAGGGAACAATGCATAGAGAGTGCACTGAGAACTAGTTGAATGAGTCAAGTTACAAGCACACAGCAAAAACCGTGTTTGATTTAGAGTTCCATATGCATGTATCCCTATAGGGGAAAATGAAGTGAAACCTAAAAGTTCAAAGTATTCCTGCAAACCAACTATTCAACCTAGAAGATCTAAATTTGGGCAGCCAAATGCAACCAGTCTACTTATCTTTCCTGTCGAGTTAACAACAAGTTAGGGTGAAAAAATATTTGCTGAGATTCCAGGAAACTCAAAGTTCTGTGCAATCACTGCAAATGCTTTCCAATGAAAGTTTCTTTCCCTGGCCTCTGCTTAGGGTTACTTCAACAGAAAACAAAGCATAGAGATCGCACTGAGAACTAGTTGAATGAGTTTCAGTTTCAAGCAGCTAGCATCAACAGTGTTTGATTTATAAGTCCAAATGCATACGTCCCTATAAGGAAAAGTGAAGTGAAACCTAAAAATTCAAAGTGTTCCTGCAAACGAACTTTTCAACCTAGAAGAACGACATTTGGGTAGCTAAGTGCAACTGGTATACTCATCTTTCCTGACAAGGGTCATCAAGATCAGGTGAGTAAATATTTGCAGAGATTCCAGTTCACTTGGAGCTCTGTTGAAGCTCTGTAAATGCTTTCTAAGGAAAGCGTATGTTCCTCGCCTCCACTTAGGACCACTTCAACAGGGAACAAAGCACAGAGAGTACACCAGGAACGAATTGAGTGAGTCAAGCTTCAAGCAGCTGGCACAAACAGTGTTTGATTTAGAGTTCCAAATGCATGTATTCCTATAGGTTAAAATGAAGAGAAACCCACCCAAATGCAATGTCTTCCTGAAAGCACATGCTTCAACTTAGAAGAACGAAATTTTGGCAGGCAAATGCAACTGGTATACTCATCTTTCTTACCTAGGATCAACAAGATCAAGTGAAAAAATATTCGCTGAAATTCCAGTAAACTTGGGAGTTTTGTGGAAGCTCTGCAAACACTTACATAAGAAAGCGTATTTTCCTTGCCTCTGCTTGGGGATACTTCAGCGGGGGACAATGCATAGAGAGTGCACTGAGAACTAATTGAGTGAGCCAAGTTTCAAACAGGTATCACAAACTGTGTTTGATTTAGCATGCCAAATGCATGTATTCACATAGGGAAAAAAGAAGTTAAACCTAAAAATTCAAAGTATTCCTGCAAAGGAACTCTTCAACATAAGATTACGAAATTTGGGCTGCCAAGTGCAACCCATATACTCATTTTTGCTGCCAAGTTTCAACAAGATCGGGTGAAAAAACATTTGCTGAGAGTCCAGTAAACTCTTGAGTTCTGTGGATGCTCTACAAACACGTTCAAATGAAAGTCTATTTTCTTTGCTCTGCTTAGGGGTACATAAACCGGTAACGAAGCGTAGAGAGCACAATGAGAATTCATTCAGTGAGTCAAGTTTCAAGCAGCTAGCACAAACCGTGTTTGATTTAGATTTTCAAAAGCATGTATCCCTAGAGGGGAAAATGTAGTAAAACTTAAATATTCAAAGTCATCCTGCAAAGGAATGCTTCAACCTAGCAGAACAAAATTTGTGCAGCCAAGCGCAACTGGTATACACCTTTTTCCTACCAAGTATCAACAAGATAGAGTGACAAAATATTTGCTGAGGTTTCCGTAATCTCTGAGTTTTTTGGAAGCTCGGTGAATACTTTCCAAAGAAAGTGTGTTTTCCTTGCCTCTGCTTAGGGCTACTTCAACAGGGAACAATGCATAGAGAGTGCACTGAGAACTAGTTGAATGAGTCGAGTTACAAGCACACAGCAAAAACCGTGTTTGATTTAGAGTTCCATATGCATGTATCCCTATAGGGGAAAATGAAGTGAAACCTAAAATTTCAAAGTATTCCTGCAAACCAACTATTCAACCCAGAAGATCTAAATTTGGGCAGCCAAATGCAACCGGTATACTTATCTTTCCTGTCGAGTTAACAACAAGTTAGGGTGAAAAAATATTTGCTGAGATTCCAGGAAACTCAAAGTTCTGTGCAATCACTGCAAATGCTTTCCAATGAAAGTTTCTTTCCCTGGCCTCTGCTTAGGGTTACTTCAACAGAAAACAAAGCATAGAGATCGCACTGAGAACTAGTTGAGTGAGTTTCAGTTTCAAGCAGCTAGCATCAACCGTGTTTGATTTATAAGTCCAAATGCATACGTCCCTATAAGGAAAAGTGAAGTGAAACCTAAAAATTCAAAGTGTTCCTGCAAACGAACTTTTCAACCTAGAAGAACGACATTTGGGTAGCTAAGTGCAACTGGTATACTCATCTTTCCTGACAAGGGTCATCAAGATCAGGTGAGTAAATATTTGCAGAGATTCCAGTTCACTTGGAGCTCTGTTGAAGCTCTGTAAATGCTTTCTAAGGAAAGCATATGTTCCTCGCCTCCACTTAGGACCACTTCAACAGGGAACAAAGCACAGAGAGTACACCAGGAACGAATTGAGTGAGTCAAGCTTCAAGCAGCTGGCACAAACAGTGTTTGATTTAGAGTTCCAAATGCATGTATTCCTATAGTTTAAAATGAAGAGAAACCCCCCCAAATGCAATGTTTCCTGAAAGCACATGCTTCAACTTAGAAGAACGAAATTTTGGCAGGCAAATGCAACTGGTATACTCATCTTTCTTACCTAGGATCAACAAGATCAAGTGAAAAAATATTCGCTGAAATTCCAGTAAACTTGGGAGTTTTGTGGAAGCTCTGCAAACACTTACATAAGAAAGCGTATTTTCCTTGCCTCTGCTTGGGGATACTTCAGCGGGGGACAATGCATAGAGAGTGCACTGAGAACTAATTGAGTGAGCCAAGTTTCAAACAGGTATCACAAACTGTGTTTGATTTAGCATTCCAAATGCATGTATTCACATAGGGAAAAAAGAAGTTAAACCTAAAAATTCAAAGTGTTCCTGCAAAGGAACTCTTCAACATAAGATTACGAAATTTGGGCTGCCAAGTGCAACCCATATACTCATTTTTGCTGCCAAGTTTCAACAAGATCGGGTGAAAAAACATTTGCTGAGAGTCCAGTAAACTCTTGAGTTCTGTGGATGCTCTACAAACACGTTCAAATGAAAGTCTATTTTTCTTTGCTCTGCTTAGGGGTACATAAACCGGTAATGAAGCGTAGAGAGCACAATGAGAATTCATTCAGTGAGTCAAGTTTCAAGCAGCTAGCACAAACCGTGTTTGATTTAGATTTTCAAAAGCATGTATCCCTAGAGGGGAAAATGTAGTAAAACCTAAATATTCAAAGTCGTCCTGCAAAGGAATGCTTCAACCTAGCAGAAGAAAATTTGTGCAGCCAAGCGCAACTGGTATACACCTTTTTCCTACCAAGTATCAACAAGATAGGGTGACAAAATATTTGCTGAGGTTTCCGTAATCTCTGAGTTTTTTGGAAGCTCGGTGAATACTTTCCAAAGAAAGTGTGTTTTCCTTGCCTCTGCTTAGGGCTACTTCAACAGGGAACAATGCATAGAGAGTGCACTGAGAACTAGTTGAATGAGTCAAGTTACAAGCACACAGCAGAAACCGTGTTTGATTTAGAGTTCCATATGCATGTATCCCTATAGGGGAAAATGAAGTGAAACCTAAAATTTCAAAGTATTCCTGCAAACCAACTATTCAACCTAGATGATCTAAATTTGGGCAGCCAAATGCAACCGGTATACTTATCTTTCCTGTCGAGTTAACAACAAGTTAGGGTGAAAAAATATTTGCTGAGATTCCAGGAAACTCAAAGTTCTGTGGAATCACTGCAAATGCTTTCCAATGAAAGTTTCTTTCCCTGGCATCTGCTTAGGGTTACTTCAACAGAAAACAAAGCATAGAGATCGCACTGAGAACTAGTTGAGTGAGTTTCAGTTTCAAGCAGCTAGCATCAACCGTGTTTGATTTATAAGTCCAAATGCATACGTCCCTATAAGGAAAAGTGAAGTGAAACCTAAAAATTCAAAGTGTTCCTGCAAACGAACTTTTCAACCTCGAAGAACGACATTTGGGTAGCTAAGTGCAACTGGTATACTCATCTTTCCTGACAAGGGTCATCAAGATCAGGTGAGTCAATATTTGCAGAGATTCCAGTTAACTTGGAGCTCTGTTGAAGCTCTGTAAATGCTTTCTAAGGAAAGCGTATGTTCCTCGCCTCCACTTAGGACCACTTCAACAGGGAACAAAGCACAGAGAGTACACCAGGAACTAATTGAGTGAGTCAAGCTTCAAGCAGCTAGCACAAACAGTGTTTGACTTAGAGTTCCAAATGCATGTATTCCTATAGGTTAAAATGAAGAGAAACCCCCCCCCCCAAATGCAATGTCTTCCTGAAAGCACATGCTTCAACTTAGAAGAACGAAATTTTGGCAGGCAAATGCAACTGGTATACTCATCTTTCTTACCTAGGATCAACAAGATCAAGTGAAAAAATATTCGCTGAAATTCCAGTAAACTTGGGAGTTTTGTGGAAGCTCTGCAAACACTTACATAAGAAAGCGTATTTTCCTTGCCTCTGCTTGGGGATACTTCAGCGGGGGACAATGCATAGAGAGTGCACTGAGAACTAATAGAGTGAGCCAAGTTTCAAACAGGTATCACAAACTGTGTTTGATTTAGCATTCCAAATGCATGTATTCACATAGGGAAAAAAGAAGTTAAACCTAAAAATTCAAAGTGTTCCTGCAAAGGAACTCTTCAACATAAGATTACGAAATTTGGGCTGCCAAGTGCAACCCATATACTCATTTTTGCTGCCAAGTTTCAACAAGATCGATTGAAAAAACATTTGCTGAGAGTCCAGTAAACTCTTGAGTTCTGTGGATGCTCTACAAACACGTTCAAATAAAAGTCTATTTTTCTTTGCTCTGCTTAGGGGTACATAAACCGGTAACGAAGCATAGAGAGCACAATGAGAATTCATTCAGTGAGTCAAGTTTCAAGCAGCTAGCACAAACCGTGTTTGATTTAGATTTTCAAAAGCATGTATCCCTAGAGGGGAAAATGTAGTAAAACCTAAATATTCAAAGTCATCCTGCAAAGGGATGCTTCAACCTAGCAGAACAAAATTTGTGCAGCCAAGCGCAACTGGTATACACCTTTTTCATACCAAGTATCAACAAGATAGGGTGACAAAATATTTGCTGAGGTTTCCGTAATCTCTGAGTTTTTTGGAAGCTCGGTGAATACTTTCCAAAGAAAGTGTGTTTTCCTTGCCTCTGCTTAGGGCTACTTCAACAGGGAACAATGCATAGAGAGTGCACTGAGAACTAGTTGAATGAGTCAAGTTACAAGCACACAGCAGAAACCGTGTTTGATTTAGAGTTCCATATGCATGTATCCCTATAGGGGAAAATGAAGTGAAACCTAAAATTTCAAAGTATTCCTGCAAACCAACTATTCAACCTAGATGATCTAAATTTGGGCAGCCAAATGCAACCGGTATACTTATCTTTCCTGTCGAGTTAACAACAAGTTAGGGTGAAAAAATATTTGCTGAGATTCCAGGAAACTCAAAGTTCTGTGGAATCACTGCAAATGCTTTCCAATGAAAGTTTCTTTCCCTGGCATCTGCTTAGGGTTACTTCAACAGAAAACAAAGCATAGAGATCGCACTGAGAACTAGTTGAGTGAGTTTCAGTTTCAAGCAGCTAGCATAAACCGTGTTTGATTTATAAGTCCAAATGCATACGTCCCTATAAGGAAAAGTGAAGTGAAACCTAAAAATTCAAAGTGTTCCTGCAAACGAACTTTTCAACCTAGAAGAACGACATTTGGGTAGCTACGTGCAACTGGTATACTCATCTTTCCTGACAAGGGTCATCAAGATCAGGTGAGTAAATATTTGCAGAGATTCCAGTTCACTTGGAGCTCTGTTGAAGCTCTGTAAATGCTTTCTAAGGAAAGCGTATGTTCCTCGCCTCCACTTAGGACCACTTCAACAGGGAACAAAGCACAGAGAGTACACCAGGAACTAATTGAGTGAGTCAAGCTTCAAGCAGCTAGCACAAACAGTGTTTGATTTACAGTTCCAAATGCATGTATTCCTAGAGGTTAAAATGAAGAGAAACGCCCCAAATGCAATGTCTTCCTGAAAGCACATGCTTCAACTTAGAAGAACGAAATTTTGGCAGGCAAATGCAACTGGTATACTCATCTTTCTTACCTAGGATCAACAAGATCAAGTGAAAAAATATTCGCTGAAATTCCAGTAAACTTGGGAGTTTTCTGGAAGCTCTGCAAACACTTACATAAGAAAGCATATTTTCCTTGCCTCTGCTTGGGGATACTTCAGCGGGGGACAATGCATAGAGAGTGCACTGAGAACTAATTGAGTGAGCCAAGTTTCAAACAGGTATCACAAACTGTGTTTGATTTAGCATTCCAAATGCATGTATTCACATAGGGAAAAAAGAAGTTAAACCTAAAAATTCAAAGTGTTCCTGCAAAGGAACTCTTCAACATAAGATTACGAAATTTGGGCTGCCAAGTGCAACCCATATACTCATTTTTGCTGCCAAGTTTCAACAAGATCGGGTGAAAAAACATTTGCTGAGAGTCCAGTAAACTCTTGAGTTCTGTGGATGCTCTACAAACACGTTCACATGAAAGTCTATTTTTCTTTGCTCTGCTTAGGTGTACATAAAATGGTAACAAAGCGTAGAGAGCACAATGAGAATTCATTCAGTGAGTCAAGTTTCAAGCAGCTAGCACAAACCGTGTTTGATTTAGATTTTCAAAAGCATGTATCCCTAGAGGGGAAAATGTAGTAAAACCTAAATATTCAAAGTCATCCTGCAAAGGAATGCTTCAACCTAGCAGAACAAAATTTGTGCAGCCAAGCACAACTGGTATACACCTTTTTCCTACCAAGTATCAACAAGATAGGGTGACAAAATATTTGCTGTGGTTTCCGTAATCTCTGAGTTTTTTGGAAGCTCGGTGAACACTTTCCAAAGAAAGTGTGTTTTCCTTGCCTCTGCTTAGGGCTACTTCAACAGGGAACAATGCATAGAGAGTGCACTGAGAACTAGTTGAATGAGTCAAGTTACAAGCACACAGCAAAAACCGTGTTTGATTTAGAGTTCCATGTGCATGTATCCCTATAGGGGAAAATGAAGTGAAACCTAAAATTTCAAAGTATTCCTGCAAACCAACTATTCAACCTAGATGATCTAAATTTGGGCAGCCAAATGCAACCGGTATACTTATCTTTCCTGTCGAGTTAACAACAAGTTAGGGTGAAAAAATATTTGCTGAGTTTCCAGGAAACTCAAAGTTCTGTGGAATCACTGCAAATGCTTTCCAATGAAAGTTTCTTTCCCTGGCCTCTGCTTAGGGTTACTTCAACAGAAAACAAAGCATAGAGATCGCACTGAGAACTAGTTGAGTGAGTTTCAGTTTCAAGCAGCTGGCATAAACCGTGTTTGATTTATAAGTCCAAATGCATACGTCCCTATAAGGAAAAGTGAAGTGAAACCTAAAAATTCAAAGTGTTCCTGCAAACGAACTTTTCAACCTAGAAGAACGACATTTGGGTAGCTAAGTGCAACTGGTATACTCATCTTTCCTGACAAGGGTCATCAAGATCAGGTGAGTAAATATTTGCAGAGATTCCAGTTCACTTGGAGCTCTGTTGAAGCTCTGTAAATGCTTTCTAAGGAAAGCGTATGTTCCTCGCCTCCATTTAGGACCACTTCAACAGGGAACAAAGCACAGAGAGTACACCAGGAACTAATTGAGTGAGTCAAGCTTCAAGCAGCTAGCACAAACAGTGTTTGATTTAGAGTTCCAAATGCATGTATTCCTATAGGTTAAAATGAAGAGAAACCCCCCCCAAATGCAATGTCTTCCTGAAAGCACATGCTTCAACTTAGAAGAACGAAATTTTGGCAGGCAAATGCAACTGGTACACTCATCTTTCTTACCTAGGATCAACAAGATCAAGTGAAAAAATATTTGCTGAAATTCCAGTATACTTGGGAGTTTTGTGGAAGCTCTGCAAACACTTACATAAGAAAGCATATTTTCCTTGCCTCTGCTGGGGGATACTTCAGCGGGGGACAATGCATAGAGAGTGCACTGAGAACTAATTGAGTGAGCCAAGTTTCAAACAGGTATCACAAACTGTGTTTGATTTAGCATGCCAAATGCATGTATTCACATAGGGAAAAAAGAAGTTAAACCTAAAAATTCAAAGTGTTCCTGCAAAGGAACTCTTCAACATAAGATTACGAAATTTGGGCTGCCAAGTGCAACCCATATACTCATTTTTGCTGCCAAGTTTCAACAAGATCGGGTGAAAAAACATTTGCTGAGAGTCCAGTAAACTCTTGAGTTCTGTGGATGCTCTACAAACACGTTCAAATGAAAGTCTATTTTTCTTTGCTCTGCTTAGGGGTACATAAACCGGTAACGAAGCGTAGAGAGCACAATGAGAATTCATTCAGTGAGTCAAGTTTCAAGAAGCTAGCACAAACCGTGTTTGATTTAGATTTTCAAAAGCATGTATCCCTAGAGGGGAATATGTAGTAAAACCCTAATATTCAAAGTCATCCTGCAAAGGAATGCTTCAACCTAGCAGAACAAAATTTGTGCAGACAAGTGCAACTGGTATACTCCTTTTTCCTACCAAGTATCAACAAGATAGGGTGACAAAATATTTGCTGAGGTTTCCGTAATCTCTGAGTTTTTTGAAAGCTCGGTGAATACTTTAGAAAGAAAGTGTGTTTTCCTTGCCTCTGCTTAGGGCTACTTCAACAGGGAACAATGCATAGAGAGTGCACTGAGAACTAGTTGAATGAGTCAAGTTACAAGCACACAGCAAAAACCGTGTTTGATTTAGAGTTCCATATGCATGTATCCCTATAGCGGAAAATGAAGTGAAACCTAAAATTTCAAAGTATTCCTGCAAACCAACTATTCAACCTAGAAGATCTAAATTTGGGCAGCCAAATGCAACCTGTCTACTTATCTTTCCTGTCGAGTTAACAACAAGTTAGGGTGAAAAAATATTTGCTGAGATTCCAGGAAACTCAAAGTTCTGTGGAATCACTGCAAATGCTTTCCAATGAAAGTTTCTTTCCCTGGCCTCTGCTTAGGGTTACTTCAACAGAAAACAAAGCATAGAGATCGCACTGAGAACTAGTTGAGTGAGTTTCAGTTTCAAGCAGCTAGCATAAACCGTGTTTGATTTATAAGTCCAAATGCATACGTCCCTATAAGGAAAAGTGAAGTGAAACCTAAAAATTCAAAGTGTTCCTGCAAACGAACTTTTCAACCTAGAAGAACGACATTTGGGTAGCTAAGTGCAACTGGTATACTCATCTTTCCTGACAAGAGTCATCAAGATCAGGTGAGTAAATATTTGCAGAGATTCCAGTTCACTTGGAGCTCTGTTGAAGCTCTGTAAATGCTTTCTAAGGAAAGCGTATGTTCCTCGCCTCCACTTAGGACCACTTCAACAGGGAACAAAGCACAGAGAGTACACCAGGAACTAATTGAGTGAGTCAAGCTTCAAGCAGCTAGCACAAACAGTGTTTGATTTAGAGTTCCAAATGCATGTATTCCTATAGGTTAAAATGAAGAGAAACCCCCCCAAATGCAATGTCTTCCTGAAAGCACATGCTTCAACTTAGAAGAACGAAATTTTGGCAGGCAAATGCAACTGGTATACTCATCTTTCTTACCTAGGATCAACAAGATCAAGTGAAAAAATATTCGCTGAAATTCCAGTAAACTTGGGAGTTTTGTGGAGGCTCTGCAAACACTTACATAAGAAAGCGTATTTTCCTTGCCTCTGCTTGGGGATACTTCAGCGGGGGACAATGCATAGAGAGTGCACTGAGAACTAATTGAGTGAGCCAAGTTTCAAACAGGTATCACAAACTGTGTTTGATTTAGCATTCCAAAAGCATGTATTCACATAGGGAAAAAAGAAGTTAAACCTAAAAATTAAAAGTGTTCCTGTAAAGGAACTCTTCAACATAAGATTAGGAAATTTGGGCTGCCAAGTGCAACCCATATACTCATTTTTGCTGCCAAGTTTCAACAAGATCGGGTGAAAAAACATTTGCTGAGAGTCCAGTAAACTCTTGAGTTCTGTGGATGCTCTACAAACACGTTCAAATGAAAGTCTATTTTTCTTTGCTCTGCTTAGGGGTACATAAACCGGTAACGAAGCGTAGAGAGCACAATGAGAATTCATTCAGTGAGTCAAGTTTCAAGCAGCTAGCACAAACCTTGTTTGATTTAGATTTTCAAAAGCATGTATCCCTAGAGGGGAAAATGTAGTAAAACCTAAATATTCAAAGTCATCCTGCAAAGGAATGCTTCAACCTAGCAGAACAAAATTTGTGCAGCCAAGTGCAACTGGTATACACCTTTTTCCTACCAAGTATCAACAAGATAGGGTGTCAAAATATTTGCTGAGGTTTCCGTAATCTCTGAGATTTTTGGAAGCTCGGTGAATACTTTCCAAAGAAAGTGTGTTTTCCTTGCCTCTGCTTAGGGCTACTTCAACAGGGAACAATGCATAGAGAGTGCACTGAGAACTAGTTGAATGAGTCAAGTTACAAGCACACAGCAAAATCCGTGTTTGATTTAGAGTTCCATATGCATGTATCCCTATAGGGGAAAATGAAGTGAAACCTAAAATTTCAAAGTATTCCTGCAAACCAACTATTCAACCTAGAAGATCTAAATTTGGGCAGCCAAATGCTACCGGTATACTTATCTTTCCTGTCGAGTTAACAACAAGTTAGGGTGAAAAAATGTTTGCTGAGATTCCAGGAAACTCAAAGTTCTGTGCAATCACTGCAAATGCTTTCCAATGAAAGTTTCTTTCCCTGGCCTCTGCTTAGGGTTACTTCAACAGAAAACAAAGCATAGAGATCGCACTGAGAACTAGTTGAGTGAGTTTCAGTTTCAAGAAGCTAGCATAAACCGTGTTTGATTTATAAGTCCAAATGCATACGTCCCTATAAGGAAAAGTGAAGTGAAACCTAAAAATTCAAAGTGTTCCTGCAAACGAACTTTTCAACCTAGAAGAACGACATTTGGGTAGCTAAGTGCAACTGGTATACTCATCTTTCCTGACAAGGGTCATCAAGATCAGGTGAGTAAATATTTGCAGAGATTCCAGTTCACTTGGAGCTCTGTTGAAGCTCTGTCAATGCTTTCTAAGGAAAGCATATGTTCCTCGCCTCCACTTAGGACCACTTCAACAGGGAACAAAGCACAGAGAGTACACCAGGAACTAATTGAGTGAGTCAAGCTTCAAGCAGCTAGCACAAACAGTGTTTGATTTAGAGTTCCAAATGCATGTATTCCTATAGGTTAAAATGAAGAGAAACCCCCCCCCCAAATGCAATGTCTTCCTGAAAGCACATGCTTCAACTTAGAAGAACGAAATTTTGGCAGGCAAATGCAACTGGTATACTCATCTATCTTACCTAGGATCAACAAGATCAAGTGAAAAAATATTCGATGAAATTCCAGTAAACTTGGGAGTTTTGTGGAAGCTCTGCAAACACTTACATAAGAAAGTGTATTTTCCTTGCCTCTGCTTAGGGATATATCAGCGGGGGACAATGCATAGAGAGTGCACTGAGAACTAATTGAGTGAGCCAAGTTTCAACAGGTATCACAAACTGTGTTTGATTTAGCATTCCAAATTCATGTATTCACATAGGGAAAAAAGAAGTTAAACCTAAAATTTCAAAGTGTTCCTGCAAAGGAACTCTTCAACATAAGATTACGAAATTTGGGCTGCCAAGTGCAACCCATATACTCATTTTTGCTGCCAAGTATCAACAAGATCGGGTGAAAAAACATTTGCTGAGAGTCCAGTAAACTCTTGAGTTCTGTGGATGCTCTACAAACACGTTCAAATGAAAGTCTATTTTTCTTTGCTCTGCTTAGGGGTACATAAACCGGTAACAAAGCATAGAGAGCACAATGAGAATTCATTCAGTGAGTCAAGTTTCAAGCAGCTAGCACAAACCGTGTTTGATTTAGATTTTCAAAAGCATGTATCCCTAGAGGGGAAAATGTAGTAAAACCTAAATATTCAAAGTCATCCTGCAAAGGAATGCTTCAACCTAGCAGAACAAAATTTGTGCAGCCAAGCACAACTGGTATACACCTTTTTCCTACCAAGTATCAACAAGATAGGGTGACAAAATATTTGCTGAGTTTTCCGTAATCTCTGAGTTTTTTGGAAGCTCGGTGAATACTTTCCAAAGAAAGTGTGTTTTCCTTCCCTCTGCTTAGGGCTACTTCAACAGGGAACAATGCATAGAGAGTGCACTGAGAACTGGTTGAATGAGTCAAGTTACAAGCACACAGCAAAAACCGTGTTTGATTTAGAGTTCCATGTGCATGTATCCCTATAGGGGAAAATGAAGTGAAACCTAAAATTTCAAAGTATTCCCGCAAACCAACTATTCAACCTAGAAGATCTAAATTTGGGCAGCCAAATGCAACCGGTCTACTTATCTTTCCTGTCGAGTTAACAACAAGTTAGGGTGAAAAAATATTTGCTGAGATTCCAGGAAACTCAAAGTTCTGTGCAATCACTGGAAATGCTTTCCAATGAAAGTTTCTTTCCCTGGCCTCTGCTTAGGGTTACTTCAGCAGAAAACAAAGCATAGAGATCGCACTGAGAACTAGTTGAGTGAGTTTCAGTTTCAAGCAGCTAGCGTAAACCGTGTTTGATTTATAAGTCCAAATGCATACGTCCCTATAAGGAAAGGTGAAGTGAAACCTAAAAATTCAAAGTGTTCCTGCAAACGAACTTTTCAACCTAGAAGAACGACATTTGGGTAGCTAAGTGCAACTGGTATACTCATCTTTCCTGACAAGGGTCATCGAGATCAGGGGAGTAAATACTTGCAGAGATTCCAGTTCACTTGGAGCTCTGTTGAAGCTCTGTAAATGCTTTCTAAGGAAAGCGTATGTTCCTCGCCTCCACTTAGGACCACTTCAACAGGGAACAAAGCACAGAGAGTACACCAGGAACTAATTGAGTGAGTCAAGCTTCAAGCAGCTAGCACAAACAGTGTTTGATTTAGAGTTCCAAATTCATGTATTCCTATAGGTTAAAATGAAGAGAAACCCCCCAAATGCAATGTCTTCCTGAAAGCACATGCTTCAACTAAGAAGAACGAAATTTTGGCAGGCAAATGCAACTGGTATACTCATCTTTCTTACCTAGGATCAACAGGATCAAGTGAAAAAATATTCGCTGAAATTCCAGTAAACTTGGGAGTTTTGTGGAAGCTCTGCAAACACTTACATAAGAAAGCGTATTTTCCTTGCCTCTGCTTGGGGATACTTCAGTGGGGGACAATGCATAGAGAGTGCACTGAGAACTAATTGAGTGAGCCAAGTTTCAAACAGGTATCACAAACTGTGTTTGATTTAGCATTCCAAATGCATGTATTCACATAGGGAAAAAAGAAATTAAACCTAAAAATTCAAAGTGTTCCTGCAAAGGAACTCTTCAACATAAGATTACGAAATTTGGGCAGCCAAGTGCAACCCATATACTCATTTTTGCTGCCAAGTTTCAACAAGATCGGGTGAAAAAACATTTGCTGAGAGTCCAGTAAAATCTTGAGTTCTGTGGATGCTCTACAAACACGTTCAAATGAAAGTCTATTTTTCTTTGTTCTGCTTAGGGGTACATAAACCGGTAACAAAGCGTAGAGAGCACAATGAGAATTCATTCAGTGAGTCAAGTTTCAAGCAGCTAGCAGAAACCGTGTTTGATTTAGATTTTCATAAGCATGTATCATTAGAGGGGAAAATGTAGTAAAACCTAAATATTCAAAGTCATCCTGCAAAGGAATGCTTCAACCTAGCAGAACAAAATTTGTGCAGCCAAGCGCAACTGGTATACACCTTTTTCCTACCAAGTATCAACAAGATAGGGTGACAAAATATTTGCTGAGGTTTCCGTAATCTCTGAGTTTTTTGGAAGCTCGGTGAATACTTTCCAAAGAAAGTGTGTTTTCCTTGCCTCTGCTTAGGGCTACTTCAACAGGGAACAATGCATAGAGAGTGCACTGAGAACTAGTTGAATGAGTCAAGTTACAAGCACACAGCAAAAACCGTGTTTGATTTAGAGTTCCATGTGCATGTAACCCTATAGGGGAAAATGAAGTGAAACCTAAAATTTCAAGGTATTCCTGCAAACCAACTATTCAACCTAGAAGATCTAAATTTGGGCAGCCAAATGCAAATGGTATACTTATCTTTCCTGTCGAGTTAACAACAAGTTAGGGTGAAAAAATATTTGCTGATATTCCAGGAAACTCAAAGTTCTGTGGAATCACTGCAAATGCTTTCCAATGAAAGTTTCTTTCCCTGGCCTCTGCTTAGGGTTACTTCAACAGAAAACAAAGCATAGAGATCGCACTGAGAACTAGTTGAGTGAGTTTCAGTTTCAAGCAGCTAGCATAAACCGTGTTTGATTTATAAGTCCAAATGCATACGTCCCTATAAGGAAAAGTGAAGTGAAACCTAAAAATTCAAAGTGTTCCTGCAAACGAACTTTTCAACCTAGAAGAACGACATTTGGGTAGCTAAGTGCAACTGGTATACTCATCTTTCCTGACAAGGGTCATCAAGATCAGGGGAGTAAATATTTGCAGAGATTCCAGTTAACTTGGAGCTCTGTTGAAGCTCTGTAAATGCTTTCTAAGGAAAGCGTATGTTCCTCGCCTCCACTTAGGACCACTTCAACAGGGAACAAAGCACAGAGAGTACACCAGGAACTAATTGAGTGAGTCAAGCTTCAAGCAGCTAGCACAAACAGTGTTTGATTTAGAGTTCCAAATGCATGTATTCCTAGAGGTTAAAATGAAGAGAAACCCCCCAAATGCAATGTCTTCCTGAAAGCACATGCTTCAACTTAGAAGAACGAAATTTTGGCAGGCAAACGCAACTGGTATACTCATCTTTCTTACCTAGGATCAACAAGATCAAGTGAAAAAATATTCGCTGAAATTCCAGTAAACTTGGGAGTTTTGTGGAAGCTCTGCAAACACTTACATAAGAAAGCGTATTTTCCTTGCCTCTGCTTGGGGATACTTCAGCGGGGGACAATGCATAGAGAGTGCACTGAGAACTAATTGAGTGAGCCAAGTTTCAAACAGGTATCACAAACTGTGTTTGATTTAGCATTCCAAATGCATGTATTCACATAGGGAAAAAAGAAGTTAAACCTAAAAATTCAAAGTGTTCCTGCAAAGGAACTCTTCAACATAAGATTACGAAATTTGGGCTGCCAAGTGCAACCCATATACTCATTTTTGCTGCCAAGTTTCAACAAGATCGGGTGAAAAAACATTTGCTGAGAGTCCAATAAACTCTTGAGTTCTGTGGATGCTCTACAAACACGTTCAAATGAATGTCTATTTTTCTTTGTTCTGCTTAGGGGTACATAAACCGGTAACAAAGCGTAGAGAGCACGATGAGAATTCATTCAGTGAGTCAAGTTTCAAGCAGCTAGCACAAACCGTGATTGATTTAGATTTTCAAAAGCATGTATCATTAGAGGGGAAAATGTAGTAAAACCTAAATATTCAAAGTCATCCAGCAAAAGGAATGCTTCAACCTAGCAGAACAAAATTTGTGCAGCCAAGCGCAACTGGTATACACCTTTTTCCTACCAAGTATCAACAAGATAGGGTGACAAAATATTTGCTGAGGTTTCCGTAATCTCTGAGTTTTTTGGAAGATTGGTGAATACTTTCCAAAGAAAGTGTGTTTTCCTTGCCTCTGCTTAGGGCTACTTCAACAGGAACAATGCATAGAGAGTGCACTGAGAACTAGTTGAATGAGTCAAGTTACAAGCACACAGCAAATACCGTGTTTGATTTTAGAGTTCCATGTGCATGTAACCCTATAGGGGAAAATGAAGTGAAACCTAAAATTTCAAGGTATTCCTGCAAACCAACTATTCAACCTAGAAGATCTAAATTTGGGCAGACAAATGCAACCGGTATACTTATCTTTACTGTCGAGTTAACAAAAAGTTAGGGTGAAAAAATATTTGCTTAAATTCCAGGAAACTCAAAGTTCTGTGGAATCACTGCAAATGCTTTCCAATGAAAGTTTCTTTCCCTGGCCTCTGCTTAGGGTTACTTCAACAGAAAACAAAGCATAGAGATTGCACTGAGAACTAGTTGAGTGAGTTTCAGTTTCAAGCAGCTAGCATAAACCGTGTTTGATTTATAAGTCCAAATGCATACGTCCCTATAAGGAAAAGTGAAGTGAAACCTAAAAATTCAAAGTGTTCCTGCAAACGAACTTTTCAACCAAGAAGAACGACATTTGGGTAGCTAAGTGCAACCGGTATACTCATCTTTCCTGACAAGGTTCATCAAGATCAGGTGAGTAAATATTTGCAGAGATTCCAGTTAACTTGGAGCTCTGTTGAAGCTCTGTAAATGCTTTCTAAGGAAGGCGTATGTTCCTCGCCTCACTTAGGACCACTTCAACAGGGAACAAAGCACAGAGAGTACACCAGGAACTAATTGAGTGAGTCAAGCTTCAAGCAGCTAGCACAAACAGTGTTTGATTTAGAGTTCCAAATGCATGTATTCCTATAGGTTAAAATGAAGAGAAACCCCCCAAATGCAATGTCTTCCTGAAAGCACATGCTTCAACTTAGAAGAACGAAATTTTGGCAGGCAAACGCAACTGGTATACTCATCTTTCTTACCTAGGATCAACAAGATCAAGTGAAAAAATATTCGCTGAAATTCCAGTAAACTTTGGAGTTTTGTGGAAGCTCTGCAAACACTTACATAAGAAAGTGTATTTTCCTTGCCTCTGCTTGGGGATACTTCAGCGGGGACAATGCATAGAGAGTGCACTGAGAACTAATTGAGTGAGCCAAGTTTCAAACAGGTATCACAAACTGTGTTTGATTTAGCATTCCAAATGCATGTATTCACATAGGAAAAAAGAAGTTAAACCTAAAAATTCAAAGTGTTCCTGCAAAGGAACTCTTCAACATAAGATTACGAAATTTGGGCTGCCAAGTGCAACCCATATACTCATTTTTGCTGCCAAGTTTCAACAAGATCGGGTGAAAAAACATTTGCTGAGAGTCCAGTAAACTCTTGAGTTCTGTGGATGCTCTACAAACACGTTCAAATGAATGTCTATTTTTTCTTTGTTCTGCTTAGGGGTACATAAACCGGTAACAAAGCGTAGAGAGCACGATGAGAATTCATTCAGTGAGTCAAGTTTCAAGCAGCTAGCACAAACCGTGATTGATTTAGATTTTCCAAAAGCATGTATCATTAGAGGGGAAAATGTAGTAAAACCTAAATATTCAAAGTCATCCAGCAAAGGAATGCTTCAACCTAGCAGAACAAAATTTGTGCAGCCAAGCGCAACTGGTATACACCTTTTTCCTACCAAGTATCAACAAGATAGGGGTGACAAAATATTTGCTGAGGTTTCCGTAATCTCTGAGTTTTTTGGAAGCTCGGTGAATACTTTCCAAAGAAAGTGTGTTTTCCTTGCCTCTGCTTAGGGCTACTTCAACAGGGAACAATGCATAGAGAGTGCACTGAGAACTAGTTGAATGAGTCAAGTTACAAGCACACAGAAAAACCGTGTTTGATTTAGAGTTCCATATGCATGTATCCCTATAGGGGAAAATGAAGTGAAACCTAAAATTTCAAAGTATTCCTGCAAACCAACTATTCAACCTAGAAGATCTAAATTTGGGCAGCCAAATGCAACCGGTATACTTATCTTTTCTGTCGAGTTAGCAACAAGTTAGGGTGAAAAAATATTTGCTGAGATTCCAGGAAATTCAAAGTTCTGTGCAATCACTGCAAATTCTTTCCAATGAAAGTTTCTTTCCCTGGCCTCTGCTTAGGGTTACTTCAACAGAAAACAAAGCATAGAGATCGCACTGAGAACTAGTTGAGTGAGTTTCAGTTTCAAGCAGCTAGCATAAACCGTGTTTGATTTATAAGTCCAAATGCGTACGTCCCTATAAGGAAAAGTGAAGTGAAACCTAAAAATTCAAAGTGTTCCTGCAAACGAACTTTTCAACCTAGAAGAACGACATTTGGGTAGCTAAGTGCAACTGGTATACTCATCTTTCCTGACAAGGGTCATCAAGATCAGGTGAGTAAATATTTGCAGAGATTCCAGTTAACTTGGAGCTCTGTTGAAGCTCTGTAAATGCTTTCTAAGGAAAGCGTATGTTGCTCACCTCCACTTAGGACCACCTCAACAGGGAACAAAGCACAGAGAGTACACCAGGAACTAATTGAGTGAGTCAAGCTTCAAGCAGCTAGCACAAACAGTGTTTGATTTAGAGTTCCAAATGCATGTATTCCTATAGGTTAAAATGAAGAGAAACCCCCCCCCCCCAAATGCAATGTCTTCCTGAAAGCACATGCTTCAACTTAGAAGAACGAAATTTTGGCAGGCAAATGCAACTGGTATATTCATCTTTCTTACTTAGGATCAACAAGATCAAGTGAAAAAATATTCGCTGAAATTCCAGTAAACTTGGGAGTTTTGTGGAAGCTCTGCAAACACTTACATAAGAAAGCGTATTTTCCTTGCCTCTGCTTGGGGATACTCCAGCGGGGGACAATGCATAGAGAGTGCACTGAGAACTAATTGAGTGAGCCAAGTTTCAAACAGGTATCACAAACTGTGTTTGATTTAGCATTCCAAATGCATGTATTCACATGGGAAAAAAGAAGTTAAACCTAAAAAATTCAAAGTGTTCCTGCAAAGGAACTCTTCAACATAAGATTACGAAATTTGGGCTGCCAAGTGCAACCCATATACTCATTTTTGCTGCCAAGTTTCAACAAGATCGGGTGAAAAAACATTTGCTGAGAGTCCAGTAAACTCTTGAGTTCTGTGGATGCTCTACAAACACGTTCAAATGAAAGTCTATTTTTCTTTGCTCTGCTTAGGGGTACATAAACCGGTAACGAAGCGTAGAGAGCACAATGAGAATTCATTCAGTGAGTCAAGTTTCAAGCAGCTAGCACAAACCGTGTTTGGTTTAGATTTTCAAAAGCATGTATCCCTAGAGGGGAAAATGTAGTAAAACCTAAATATTCAAAGTCATCCTGCAAAGGAATGCTTCAACCTAGCAGAACAAAATTTGTGCAGCCAAGCGCAACTGGTATACACCTTTTTCCTACCAAGTATCAACAAGATAGGGTGACAAAATATTTGCTGAGGTTTCCGTAATCTCTGAGTTTTTTGGCAGCTCGGTGAATACTTTCCAAAGAAAGTGTGTTTTCCTTGCCTCTGCTTAGGGCTACTTCAACAGGGAACAATGCATAGAGAGTGCACTGAGAACTACTTGAATGAGTCAAGTTACAAGCACACAGCAAAAACCGTGTTTGATTTAGAGTTCCATGTGCATGTATCCCTATAGGGGAAAATGAAGTGAAACCTAAAATTTCAAAGTATTCCTGCAAACCAACTATTCAACCTAGAAGATCTAAATTTGGGCAGCCAAATGCAACCGGTCTACTTATCTTTCCTGTCGAGTTAACAACAAGTTAGGGTGAAAAAATATTTGCTGAGATTCCAGGAAACTCAAAGTTCTGTGCAATCACTGCAAATGCTTTCCAATGAAAGTTTCTTTCCCTGGCCTCTGCTTAGGGTTACTTCAACAGAAAACAAAGCATAGAGATCGCACTGAGAACTAGTTGAGTGAGTTTCAGTTTCAAGCAGCTAGCATAAACCGTGTTTGATTTATAAGTCCAAATGCGTACGTCCCTATAAGGAAAAGTGAAGTGAAACCTAAAAATTCAAAGTGTTCCTGCAAACGAACTTTTCAACCTAGAAGAACGACATTTGGGTAGCTAAGTGCAACTGGTATACTCATCTTTCCTGACAAGGGTCATCAAGATCAGGTGAGTAAATATTTGCAGAGATTCCAGTTCACTTGGAGCTCTGTTGAAGCTCTGTAAATGCTTTCTAAGGAAAGCCTATGTTCCTCGATTCCACTTAGGACCACTTCAACAGGGAACAAAGCACAGAGAGTACACCAGGAACTAATTGAGTGAGTCAAGCTTCAAGCAGCTAGCACAAACAGTGTTTGATTTAGAGTTCCAAATGCATGTATTCCTATAGGTTAAAATGAAGAGAAACCCCCAAAATGCAATGTCTTCCTGAAAGCACATGCTTCAACTTAGAAGAACAAAATTTTGGCAGGCAAATGCAACTGGTATACTCATCTTTCTTACCTAGGATCAACAAGATCAAGTGAAAAAATATTCGCTGAAATTCCAGTAAACTTGGGAGTTTTGTGGAAGCTCTGCAAACACTTACATAAGAAAGCGTATTTTCCTTGCCTCTGCTTGGGGATACTTCAGCGGGGGACAATGCATAGAGAGTGCACTGAGAACTAATTGAGTGAGCCAAGTTTCAAACAGGTATCACAAACTGTGTTTGATTTAGCATTCCAAATGCATGTATTCACATAGGGAAAAAAGAAGTTAAACCTAAAAATTCAAAGTGTTCCTGCAAAGGAACTCTTCAACATAAGATTACGAAATTTGGGCTGCCAAGTGCAACCCATATACTCATTTTTGCTGCCAAGTTTCAACAAGATCGGGTGAAAAAACATTTGCTGAGAGTCCAGTAAACTCTTGAGTTCTGTGGATGCTCTACAAACACGATCAAATGAAAGTCTATTTTTCTTTGTTCTGCTTAGGGGTACATAAACCGGTAACGAAGCGTAGAGAGCACAATGAGAATTCATTCAGTGAGTCAAGTTTCAAGCAGCTAGCACAAACCGTGTTTGGTTTAGATTTTCAAAAGCATGTATCCCTAGAGGGGAAAATGTAGTAAAACCTAAATATTCAAAGTCATCCTGCAAAGGAATGCTTCAACCTAGCAGAACAAAATTTGTGCAGCCAAGCGCAACTGGTATACACCTTTTTCCTACCAAGTATCAACAAGATAGGGTGACAAAATATTTGCTGAGGTTTCCGTAATCTCTGAGTTTTTTGGAAGCTCGGTGAATACTTTCCAAAGAAAGTGTGTTTTCCTTGCCTCTGCTTAGGGCTACTTCAACAGGGAACAATGCATAGAGAGTGCACTGAGAACTAGTTGAATGAGTCAAGTTACAAGCACACAGCAAAAACCGTGTTTGATTAAGAGTTCCATATGCATGTATCCCTATAGGGGAGAATGAAGTGAAACCTAAAATTTCAAAGTATTCCTGCAAACCAACTATTCAACCTAGAAGATCTAAATTTGGGCAGCCAAATGCAACCGGTATACTTATCTTTCCTGTCGAGTTAACAACAAGTTAGGGTGAGAAAATATTTGCTGAGATTCCAGGAAACTCAAAGTTCTGTGGAATCACTGCAAATGCTTTCCAATGAAAGTTTCTTTCCCTGGCCTCTGCTTAGTGTTACTTCAACAGAAAACAAAGCATAGAGATCACACTGAGAACTAGTTGAGTGAGTTTCAGTTTCAAGCAGCTAGCATAAACCGTGTTTGATTTATAAGTCCAAATGCATACGTCCCTATAAGGAAAAGTGAAGTGAAACCTAAAAATTCAAAGTGTTCCTGCAAACGAACTTTTCAACCTAGAAGAACGACATTTGGGTAGCTAAGTGCAACTGGTATACTCATCTTTCCTGACAAGGGTCATCAAGATCAGGTGAGTAAATATTTGCAGAGATTCCAGTACACTTGGAGCTCTGTTGAAGCTCTGTAAATGCTTTCTAAGGAAAGCTTATGTTCCTCGCCTCCACTAGGACCACTTCAACAGGGAACAAAGCACAGAGAGTACACCAGGAACTAATTGAGTGAGTCAAGCTTCAAGCAGCTAGCACAAACAGTGTTTGATTTAGAGTTCCAAATGCATGTATTCCTATAGGTTAAAATGAAGAGAAACCCCCCAAATGCAATGTCTTCCTGAAAGCACATGCTTCAACTTAGAAGAACGAAATTTTGGCAGGCAAATGCAACTGGTATACTCATCTTTCTTACCTAGGATCAACAAGATCAAGTGAAAAAATATTCGCTGAAATTCCAGTAAACTTGGGAGTTTTGTGGAAGCTCTGCAAACACTTACATAAGAAAGCGTATTTTCCTTGCCTCTGCTTGGGGATACTTCAGCGGGGGACAATGCATAGAGAGTGCACTGAGAACTAATTGAGTGAGCCAAGTTTCAAACAGGTATCACAAACTGTGTTTGATTTAGCATTCCAAAAGCATGTATTCACATAGGGAAAAAAGAAGTTAAACCTAAAAATTAAAAGTGTTCCTGTAAAGGAACTCTTCAACATAAGATTACGAAATTTGGGCTGCCAAGTGCAACCCATATACTCATTTTTGCTGCCAAGTTTCAACAAGATCGGGTGAAAAACATTTGCTGAGAGTCCAGTAAACTCTTGAGTTCTGTGGATGCTCTACAAACACGTTCAAATGAAAGTCTATTTTTCTTTGCTCTGCTTAGGGGTACATAAACCGGTAACGAAGCGTAGAGAGCACAATGAGAATTCATTCAGTGAGTCAAGTTTCAAGCAGCTAGCACAAACCGTGTTTGATTTAGATTTTCAAAAGCATGTATCCCTAGAGGGGAAAATGTAGTAAAACCTAAATATTCAAAGTCATCCTGCAAAGGAATGCTTCAACCTAGCAGAACAAAATTTGTGCAGCCAAGTGCAACTGGTATAAACCTTTTTCCTACCAAGTATCAACAAGATAGGGTGTCAAAATATTTGCTGAGGTTTCCGTAATCTCTGAGATTTTTGGAAGCTCGGTGAATACTTTCCAAAGAAAGTGTGTTTTCCTTGCCTCTGCTTAGGGCTACTTCAACAGGGAACAATGCATAGAGAGTGCACTGAGAACTAGTTGAATGAGTCAAGTTACAAGCACACAGCAAAATCCGTGTTTGATTTAGAGTTCCATATGCATGTATCCCTATAGGGGAAAATGAAGTGAAACCTAAAATTTCAAAGTATTCCTGCAAACCAACTATTCAACCTAGAAGATCTAAATTTGGGCAGCCAAATGCAACCGGTATACTTATCTTTCCTGTCGAGTTAACAACAAGTTAGGGTGAAAAAATGTTTGCTGAGATTCCAGGAAACTCAAAGTTCTGTGCAATCACTGCAAATGCTTTCCAATGAAAGTTTCTTTCCCTGGCCTCTGCTTAGGGTTACTTCAACAGAAAACAAAGCATAGAGATCGCACTGAGAACTAGTTGAGTGAGTTTCAGTTTCAAGCAGCTAGCATAAACCGTGTTTGATTTATAAGTCCAAATGCATACGTCCCTATAAGGAAAAGTGAAGTGAAACCTAAAAATTCAAAGTGTTCCTGCAAACGAACTTTTCAACCTAGAAGAACGACATTTGGGTAGCTAAGTGCAACTGGTATACTCATCTTTCCTGACAAGGGTCATCAAGATCAGGTGAGTAAATATTTGCAGAGATTCCAGTTCACTTGGAGCTCTGTTGAAGCTCTGTCAATGCTTTCTAAGGAAAGCGTATGTTCCTCGCCTCCACTTAGGACCACTTCAACAGGGAACAAAGCACAGAGAGTACACCAGGAACTAATTGAGTGAGTCAAGCTTCAAGCAGCTAGCACAAACAGTGTTTGATTTAGAGTTCCAAATGCATGTATTCCTATAGGTTAAAATGAAGAGAAACCCCCCAAAAGCAATGTCTTCCTGAAAGCACATGCTTCAACTTAGAAGAACAAAATTTTGGCAGGCAAATGCAACTGGTATACTCATCTTTCTTACCTAGGATCAACAAGATCAAGTGAAAAAATATTCTCTGAAATTCCAGTAAACTTGGGAGTTTTGTGGAAGCTCTGCAAACACTTACATAAGAAAGCGTATTTTCCTTGCCTCTGCTTGGGGATACTTCAGCGGGGGACAATGCATAGAGAGTGCACTGAGAACTAATTGAGTGAGCCAAGTTTCAAACAGGTATCACAAACTGTGTTTGATTTAGCATTCCAAAAGCATGTATTCACATAGGGAAAAAAGAAGTTAAACCTAAAAATTCAAAGTGTTCCTGTAAAGGAACTCTTCAACATAAGATTAGGAAATTTGGGCTGCCAAGTGCAACCCATATACTCATTTTTGCTGCCAAGTTTCAACAAGATCGGGTGAAAAAACATTTGCTGAGAGTCCAGTAAACTCTTGAGTTCTGTGGATGCTCTACAAACACGTTCAAATGAAAGTCTATTTTTCTTTGCTCTGCTTAGGGGTACATAAACCGGTAACGAAGCGTAGAGAGCACAATGAGAATTCATTCAGTGAGTCAAGTTTCAAGCAGCTAGCACAAACCTTGTTTGATTTAGATTTTCAAAAGCATGTATCCCTAGAGGGGAAAATGTAGTAAAACCTAAATATTCAAAGTCATCCTGCAAAGGAATGCTTCAACCTAGCAGAACAAAATTTGTGCAGCCAAGTGCAACTGGTATACACCTTTTTCCTACCAAGTATCAACAAGATAGGGTGTCAAAATATTTGCTGAGGTTTCCGTAATCTCTGAGATTTTTGGAAGCTCGGTGAATACTTTCCAAAGAAAGTGTGTTTTCCTTGCCTCTGCTTAGGGCTACTTCAACAGGGAACAATGCATAGAGAGTGCACTGAGAACTAGTTGAATGAGTCAAGTTACAAGCACACAGCAAAATCCGTGTTTGATTTAGAGTTCCATATGCATGTATCCCTATAGGGGAAAATGAAGTGAAACCTAAAATTTCAAAGTATTCCTGCAAACCAACTATTCAACCTAGAAGATCTAAATTTGGGCAGCCAAATGCTACCGGTATACTTATCTTTCCTGTCGAGTTAACAACAAGTTAGGGTGAAAAAATGTTTGCTGAGATTCCAGGAAACTCAAAGTTCTGTGCAATCACTGCAAATGCTTTCCAATGAAAGTTTCTTTCCCTGGCCTCTGCTTAGGGTTACTTCAACAGAAAACAAAGCATAGAGATCGCACTGAGAACTAGTTGAGTGAGTTTCAGTTTCAAGAAGCTAGCATAAACCGTGTTTGATTTATAAGTCCAAATGCATAAGTCCCTATAAGGAAAAGTGAAGTGAAACCTAAAAATTCAAAGTGTTCCTGCAAACGAACTTTTCAACCTAGAAGAACGACATTTGGGTAGCTAAGTGCAACTGGTATACTCATCTTTCCTGACAAGGGTCATCAAGATCAGGTGAGTAAATATTTGCAGAGATTCCAGTTCACTTGGAGCTCTGTTGAAGCTCTGTCAATGCTTTCTAAGGAAAGCATATGTTCCTCGCCTCCACTTAGGACCACTTCAACAGGGAACAAAGCACAGAGAGTACACCAGGAACTAATTGAGTGAGTCAAGCTTCAAGCAGCTAGCACAAACAGTGTTTGATTTAGAGTTCCAAATGCATGTATTCCTATAGGTTAAAATGAAGAGAAACCCCCCCCCAAATGCAATGTCTTCCTGAAAGCACATGCTTCAACTTAGAAGAACGAAATTTTGGCAGGCAAATGCAACTGGTATACTCATCTTTCTTACCTAGGATCAACAAGATCAAGTGAAAAATATTCGCTGAAATTCCAGTAAACTTGGGAGTTTTGTGGAAGCTCTGCAAACACTTACATAAGAAAGCGTATTTTCCTTGCCTCTGCTTGGGGATACTTCAGCGGGGGACAATGCATAGAGAGTGCACTGAGAACAAATTGAGTGAGCCAAGTTTCAAACAGGTATCACAAACTGTGTTTGATTTAGCATTCCAAATGCATGTATTCACATAGGGAAAAAGAAGTTAAACCTAAAAATTCAAAGTTTTCCTGCAAAGGAACTCTTCAACATAAGATTACGAAATTTGGGCTGCCAAGTGCAACCCATATACTCATTTTTGCTGCCAAGTTTCAACAAGATCGGGTGAAAAAACATTTGCTGAGAGTCCAGTAAACTCTTGAGTTCTGTGGATGCTCTACAAACACGTTCAAATGAAAGTCTATTTTTCTTTGCTCTGCTTAGGGGTACATAAACCGGTAACGAAGCGTAGAGAGCACAATGAGAATTCATTCAGTGAGTCAAGTTTCAAGCAGCTAGCACAAACCGTGTTTGATTTAGATTTTCAAAAGCATGTATCCCTAGAGGGGAAAATGTAGTAAAACCTAAATATTCAAAGTCATCCTGCAAAGGAATGCTTCAACCTAGCAGAACAAAATTTGTGCAGCCAAGCGCAACTGGTATACACCTTTTTCCTACCAAGTATCAACAAGATAGGGTGACAAAATATTTGCTGAGGTTTCCGTAATCTCTGAGTTTTTTTGGAAGCTCGGTGAATACTTTCCAAAGAAAGTGTGTTTTCCTTGCCTCTGCTTAGGGCTACTTCAACAGGGAACAATGCATAGAGAGTGCACTGAGAACTAGTTGAATGAGTCAAGTTACAAGCACACAGCAAAAACCATGTTTGATTTAGAGTTCCATATGCATGTATCCCTATAGGGGAAAATGAAGTGAAACCTAAAATTTCAAAGTATTCCTGCAAACCAACTATTCCACCTAGAAGATCTAAATTTGGGCAGCCAAATGCAACCGGTATACTTATCTTTCCTCTCGAGTTAACAACAAGATAGGGTGAAAAAATATTTGCTGAGATTCCAGGAAACTCAAAGTTCTGTGGAATCACTGCAAATGCTTTCCAATGAAAGTTTCTTTCCCTGGCCTCTGCTTAGGGTTACTTCAACAGAAAACAAAGCATAGAGATCGCACTGAGAACTAGTTGAGTGAGTTTCAGTTTCAAGCAGCTAGCATAAACCGTGTTTGATTTATAAGTCCAAATGCATACGTCCCTATAAGGAAAAGTGAAGTGAAACCTAAAAATTCAAAGTGTTCCTGCAAACGAACTTTTCAACCTAGAAGAACGACATTTGGGTAGCTAAGTGCAACTGGTATACTCATCTTTCCTGACAAGGGTCATCAAGATCAGGTGAGTAAATATTTGCAGAGATTCCAGTTCACTTGGAGCTCTGTTGAAGCTCTGTCAATGCTTTCTAAGGAAAGCGTATGTTCCTCGCCTCCACTTAGGACCACTTCAACAGGGAACAAAGCACAGAGAGTACACCAGGAACTAATTGAGTGAGTCAAGCTTCAAGCAGCTAGCACAAACAGTGTTTGATTTAGAGTTCCAAATGCATGTATTCCTATAGGTTAAAATGAAGAGAAACCCCCAAAAGCAATGTCTTCCTGAAAGCACATGCTTCAACTTAGAAGAACAAAATTTTGGCAGGCAAATGCAACTGGTATACTCATCTTTCTTACCTAGGATCAACAAGATCAAGTGAAAAAATATTCTCTGAAATTCCAGTAAACTTGGGAGTTTTGTGGAAGCTCTGCAAACACTTACATAAGAAAGCGTATTTTCCTTGCCTCTGCTTGGGGATACTTCAGCGGGGGACAATGCATAGAGAGTGCACTGAGAACTAATTGAGTGAGCCAAGTTTCAAACAGGTATCACAAACTGTGTTTGATTTAGCATTCCAAAAGCATGTATTCACATAGGGAAAAAAGAAGTTAAACCTAAAAATTCAAAGTGTTCCTGTAAAGGAACTCTTCAACATAAGATTAGGAAATTTGGGCTGCCAAGTGCAACCCATATACTCATTTTTGCTGCCAAGTTTCAACAAGATCGGGTGAAAAAACATTTGCTGAGAGTCCAGTAAACTCTTGAGTTCTGTGGATGCTCTACAAACACGTTCAAATGAAAGTCTATTTTTCTTTGCTCTGCTTAGGGGTACATAAACGGTAACGAAGCGTAGAGAGCACAATGAGAATTCATTCAGTGAGTCAAGTTTCAAGCAGCTAGCACAAACCTTGTTTGATTTAGATTTTCAAAAGCATGTATCCCTAGAGGGGAAAATGTAGTAAAACCTAAATATTCAAAGTCATCCTGCAAAGGAATGCTTCAACCTAGCAGAACAAAATTTGTGCAGCCAAGTGCAACTGGTATACACCTTTTTCCTACCAAGTATCAACAAGATAGGGTGTCAAAATATTTGCTGAGGTTTCCGTAATCTCTGAGATTTTTGGAAGCTCGGTGAATACTTTCCAAAGAAAGTGTGTTTTCCTTGCCTCTGCTTAGGGCTACTTCAACAGGGAACAATGCATAGAGAGTGCACTGAGAACTAGTTGAATGAGTCAAGTTACAAGCACACAGCAAAATCCGTGTTTGATTTAGAGTTCCATATGCATGTATCCCTATAGGGGAAAATGAAGTGAAACCTAAAATTTCAAAGTATTCCTGCAAACCAACTATTCAACCTAGAAGATCTAAATTTGGGCAGCCAAATGCTACCGGTATACTTATCTTTCCTGTCGAGTTAACAACAAGTTAGGGTGAAAAAATGTTTGCTGAGATTCCAGGAAACTCAAAGTTCTGTGCAATCACTGCAAATGCTTTCCAATGAAAGTTTCTTTCCCTGGCCTCTGCTTAGGGTTACTTCAACAGAAAACAAAGCATAGAGATCGCACTGAGAACTAGTTGAGTGAGTTTCAGTTTCAAGAAGCTAGCATAAACCGTGTTTGATTTATAAGTCCAAATGCATAAGTCCCTATAAGGAAAAGTGAAGTGAAACCTAAAAATTCAAAGTGTTCCTGCAAACGAACTTTTCAACCTAGAAGAACGACATTTGGGTAGCTAAGTGCAACTGGTATACTCATCTTTCCTGACAAGGGTCATCAAGATCAGGTGAGTAAATATTTGCAGAGATTCCAGTTCACTTGGAGCTCTGTTGAAGCTCTGTCAATGCTTTCTAAGGAAAGCATATGTTCCTCGCCTCCACTTAGGACCACTTCAACAGGGAACAAAGCACAGAGAGTACACCAGGAACTAATTGAGTGAGTCAAGCTTCAAGCAGCTAGCACAAACAGTGTTTGATTTAGAGTTCCAAATGCATGTATTCCTATAGGTTAAAATGAAGAGAAACCCCCCCCAAATGCAATGTCTTCCTGAAAGCACATGCTTCAACTTAGAAGAACGAAATTTTGGCAGGCAAATGCAACTGGTATACTCATCTTTCTTACTAGGATCAACAAGATCAAGTGAAAAAATATTCGCTGAAATTCCAGTAAACTTGGGAGTTTTGTGGAAGCTCTGCAAACACTTACATAAGAAAGCGTATTTTCCTTGCCTCTGCTTGGGGATACTTCAGCGGGGGACAATGCATAGAGAGTGCACTGAGAACAAATTGAGTGAGCCAAGTTTCAAACAGGTATCACAAACTGTGTTTGATTTAGCATTCCAAATGCATGTATTCACATAGGGAAAAAAGAAGTTAAACCTAAAAATTCAAAGTTTTCCTGCAAAGGAACTCTTCAACATAAGATTACGAAATTTGGGCTGCCAAGTGCAACCCATATACTCATTTTTGCTGCCAAGTTTCAACAAGATCGGGTGAAAAAACATTTGCTGAGAGTCCAGTAAACTCTTGAGTTCTGTGGATGCTCCTACAAACACGTTCAAATGAAAGTCTATTTTTCTTTGCTCTGCTTAGGGGTACATAAACCGGTAACGAAGCGTAGAGAGCACAATGAGAATTCATTCAGTGAGTCAAGTTTCAAGCAGCTAGCACCAAACCGTGTTTGATTTAGATTTTCAAAAGCATGTATCCCTAGAGGGGAAAATGTAGTAAAACCTAAATATTCAAAGTCATCCTGCAAAGGAATGCTTCAACCTAGCAGAACAAAATTTGTGCAGCCAAGTGCAACTGGTATACACCTTTTTCCTACCAAGTATCAACAAGATAGGGTGACAAAATATTTGCTGAGGTTTCCGTAATCTCTGAGTTTTTTTGGAAGCTCGGTGAATACTTTCCAAAGAAAGTGTGTTTTCCTTGCCTCTGCTTAGGGCTACTTCAACAGGGAACAATGCATAGAGAGTGCACTGAGAACTAGTTGAATGAGTCAAGTTACAAGCACACAGCAAAAACCATGTTTGATTTAGAGTTCCATATGCATGTATCCCTATAGGGGAAAATGAAGTGAAACCTAAAATTTCAAAGTATTCCTGCAAACCAACTATTCCACCTAGAAGATCTAAATTTGGGCAGCCAAATGCAACCGGTATACTTATCTTTCCTCTCGAGTTAACAACAAGATAGGGTGAAAAAATATTTGCTGAGATTCCAGGAAACTCAAAGTTCTGTGGAATCACTGCAAATGCTTTCCAATGAAAGTTTCTTTCCCTGGCCTCTGCTTAGGGTTACTTCAACAGAAAACAAAGCATAGAGATCGCACTGAGAACTAGTTGAGTGAGTTTCAGTTTCAAGCAGCTAGCATAAACCGTGTTTGATTTATAAGTCCAAATGCATACGTCCCTATAAGGAAAAGTGAAGTGAAACCTAAAAATTCAAAGTGTTCCTGCAAACGAACTTTTCAACCTAGAAGAACGACATTTGGGTAGCTAAGTGCAACTGGTATACTCATCTTTCCTGACAAGGGTCATCAAGATCAGGTGAGTAAATATTTGCAGAGATTCCAGTTCACTTGGAGCTCTGTTGAAGCTCTGTAAATGCTTTCTAAGGAAAGCGTAAGTTCCTCGCCTCCACTTAGGACCACTTCAACAGGGAACAAAGCACAGAGAGTACACCAGGAACTAATTGAGTGAGTCAAGCTTCAAGCAGCTAGCACAAACAGTGTTTGATTTAGAGTTCCAAATGCATGTATTCCTATAGGTTAAAATGAAGAGAAACCCCCCCAAATGCAATGTCTTCCTGAAAGCACATGCTTCAACTTAGAAGAACGAAATTTTGGCAGGCAAATGCAACTGGTATACTCATCTTTCTTACCTAGGATCAAGAAGATCAAGTGAAAAAATATTCGCTGAAATTCCAGTAAACTTGGGAGTTTTGTGGAAGCTCTGCAAACACTTACATAAGAAAGCGTATTTTCCTTGCCTCTGCTTGGGGATACTTTAGCGGGGGACAATGCATAGAGAGTGCACTGAGAACTAATTGAGTGAGCCAAGTTTCAAACAGGTATCACAAACTGTGTTTGATTTAGCATTCCAAATGCATGTATTCACATAGGGAAAAAAGAAGTTAAACCTAAAATTTCAAAGTGTTCCTGCAAAGGAACTCTTCAACATAAGATTACGAAATTTGGGCTGCCAAGTGCAACCCATATACTCATTTTTGCTGCCAAGTTTCAACAAGATCGGGTGAAAAACATTTGCTGAGAGTCCAGTAAACTCTTGAGTTCTGTGGATGCTCTACAAACACGTTCAAATGAAAGTCTATTTTTCTTTGCTCTGCTTAGGGGTACATAAACCGGTAACGAAGCGTAGAGAGCACAATGAGAATTCATTCAGTGAGTCAAGTTTCAAGCAGCTAGCACAAACCGTGTTTGATTTAGATTTTCAAAAGCATGTATCCCTAGAGGGGAAAATGTAGTAAAACCTAAATATTCAAAGTCATCCTGCAAAGGAATGCTTCAACCTAGCAGAACAAAATTTGTGCAGCCAAGCGCAACTGGTATACACCTTTTTCCTACCAAGTATCAACAAGATAGGGTGACAAAATATTTCCTGAGGTTTCCGTAATCTCTGAGTTTTTTGGAAGCTCGGTGAATACTTTCCAAAGAAAGTGTGTTTTCCTTGCCTCTGCTTAGGGCTACTTCAACAGGGAACAATGCATATAGAGTGCACTGAGAACTAGTTGAATGAGTCAAGTTACAAGCACACAGCAAAAACCGTGTTTGATTTAGAGTTCCATATGCATGTATCCCTATAGGGGAAAATGAAGTGAAACCTAAAATTTCAAAGTATTCCTGCAAACCAACTATTCAACCTAGAAGATCTAAATTTGGGCAGCCAAATGCAACCGGTATACTTATCTTTCCTGTCGAGTTAACAACAAGATAGGGTGAAAAAATATTTGCTGAGATTCCAGGAAACTCAAAGTTCTGTGGAATCACTGCAAATGCTTTCCAATGAAAGTTTCTTTCCCTGGCCTCTGCTTAGGGTTACTTCAACAGAAAACAAAGCATAGAGATCGCACTGAGAACTAGTTGAGTGAGTTTCAGTTTCAAGAAGCTAGCATAAACCGTGTTTGATTTATAAGTCCAAATGCATAAGTCCCTATAAGGAAAAGTGAAGTGAAACCTAAAAATTCAAAGTGTTCCTGCAAACGAACTTTTCAACCTAGAAGAACGACATTTGGGTAGCTAAGTGCAACTGGTATACTCATCTTTCCTGACAAGGGTCATCAAGATCAGGTGAGTAAATATTTGCAGAGATTCCAGTTCACTTGGAGCTCTGTTGAAGCTCTGTCAATGCTTTCTAAGGAAAGCATATGTTCCTCGCCTCCACTTAGGACCACTTCAACAGGGAACAAAGCACAGAGAGTACACCAGGAACTAATTGAGTGAGTCAAGCTTCAAGCAGCTAGCACAAACAGTGTTTGATTTAGAGTTCCAAATGCATGTATTCCTATAGGTTAAAATGAAGAGAAACCCCCCCCAAATGCAATGTCTTCCTGAAAGCACATGCTTCAACTTAGAAGAACGAAATTTTGGCAGGCAAATGCAACTGGTATACTCATCTTTCTTACCTAGGATCAACAAGATCAAGTGAAAAAATATTCGCTGAAATTCCAGTAAACTTGGGAGTTTTGTGGAAGCTCTGCAAACACTTACATAAGAAAGCGTATTTTCCTTGCCTCTGCTTGGGGATACTTCAGCGGGGGACAATGCATAGAGAGTGCACTGAGAACAAATTGAGTGAGCCAAGTTTCAAACAGGTATCACAAACTGTGTTTGATTTAGCATTCCAAATGCATGTATTCACATAGGGAAAAAAGAAGTTAAACCTAAAAATTCAAAGTTTTCCTGCAAAGGAACTCTTCAACATAAGATTACGAAATTTGGGCTGCCAAGTGCAACCCATATACTCATTTTTGCTGCCAAGTTTCAACAAGATCGGGTGAAAAAACATTTGCTGAGAGTCCAGTAAACTCTTGAGTTCTGTGGATGCTCTACAAACACGTTCAAATGAAAGTCTATTTTTCTTTGCTCTGCTTAGGGGTACATAAACCGGTAACGAAGCGTAGAGAGCACAATGAGAATTCATTCAGTGAGTCAAGTTTCAAGCAGCTAGCACAAACCGTGTTTGATTTAGATTTTCAAAAGCATGTATCCCTAGAGGGGAAAATGTAGTAAAACCTAAATATTCAAAGTCATCCTGCAAAGGAATGCTTCAACCTAGCAGAACAAAATTTGTGCAGCCAAGCGCAACTGGTATACACCTTTTTCCTACCAAGTATCAACAAGATAGGGTGACAAAATATTTGCTGAGGTTTCCGTAATCTCTGAGTTTTTTTGGAAGCTCGGTGAATACTTTCCAAAGAAAGTGTGTTTTCCTTGCCTCTGCTTAGGGCTACTTCAACAGGGAACAATGCATAGAGAGTGCACTGAGAACTAGTTGAATGAGTCAAGTTACAAGCACACAGCAAAAACCGTGGTTGATTTAGAGTTCCATATGCATGTATCCCTATAGGGGAAAATGAAGTGAAACCTAAAATTTCAAAGTATTCCTGCAAACCAACTATTCCACCTAGAAGATCTAAATTTGGGCAGCCAAATGCAACCGGTATACTTATCTTTCCTCTCGAGTTAACAACAAGATAGGGTGAAAAAATATTTGCTGAGATTCCAGGAAACTCAAAGTTCTGTGGAATCACTGCAAATGCTTTCCAATGAAAGTTTCTTTCCCTGGCCTCTGCTTAGGGTTACTTCAACAGAAAACAAAGCATAGAGATCGCACTGAGAACTAGTTGAGTGAGTTTCAGTTTCAAGCAGCTAGCATAAACCGTGTTTGATTTATAAGTCCAAATGCATACGTCCCTATAAGGAAAAGTGAAGTGAAACCTAAAAATTCAAAGTGTTCCTGCAAACGAACTTTTCAACCTAGAAGAACGACATTTGGGTAGCTAAGTGCAACTGGTATACTCATCTTTCCTGACAAGGGTCATCAAGATCAGGTGAGTAAATATTTGCAGAGATTCCAGTTCACTTGGAGCTCTGTTGAAGCTCTGTAAATGCTTTCTAAGGAAAGCGTAAGTTCCTCGCCTCCACTTAGGACCACTTCAACAGGGAACAAAGCACAGAGAGTACACCAGGAACTAATTGAGTGAGTCAAGCTTCAAGCAGCTAGCACAAACAGTGTTTGATTTAGAGTTCCAAATGCATGTATTCCTATAGGTTAAAATGAAGAGAAACCCCCCCAAATGCAATGTCTTCCTGAAAGCACATGCTTCAACTTAGAAGAACGAAATTTTGGCAGGCAAATGCAACTGGTATACTCATCTTTCTTACCTAGGATCAAGAAGATCAAGTGAAAAAATATTCGCTGAAATTCCAGTAAACTTGGGAGTTTTGTGGAAGCTCTGCAAACACTTACATAAGAAAGCGTATTTTCCTTGCCTCTGCTTGGGGATACTTCAGCGGGGGACAATGCATATAGAGTGCACTGAGAACTAATTGAGTGAGCCAAGTTTCAAACAGGTATCACAAACTGTGTTTGATTTAGCATTCCAAATGCATGTATTCACATAGGGAAAAAAGAAGTTAAACCTAAAATTTCAAAGTGTTCCTGCAAAGGAACTCTTCAACATAAGATTACGAAATTTGGGCTGCCAAGTGCAACCCATATACTCATTTTTGCTGCCAAGTTTCAACAAGATCGGGTGAAAAACATTTGCTGAGAGTCCAGTAAACTCTTGAGTTCTGTGGATGCTCTACAAACACGTTCAAATGAAAGTCTATTTTTCTTTGCTCTGCTTAGGGGTACATAAACCGGTAACGAAGCGTAGAGAGCACAATGAGAATTCATTCAGTGAGTCAAGTTTCAAGCAGCTAGCACAAACCGTGTTTGATTTAGATTTTCAAAAGCATGTATCCCTAGAGGGGAAAATGTAGTAAAACCTAAATATTCAAAGTCATCCTGCAAAGGAATGCTTCAACCTAGCAGAACAAAATTTGTGCAGCCAAGCGCAACTGGTATACACCTTTTTCCTACCAAGTATCAACAAGATAGGGTGACAAAATATTTCCTGAGGTTTCCGTAATCTCTGAGTTTTTTGGAAGCTCGGTGAATACTTTCCAAAGAAAGTGTGTTTTCCTTGCCTCTGCTTAGGGCTACTTCAACAGGGAACAATGCATATAGAGTGCACTGAGAACTAGTTGAATGAGTCAAGTTACAAGCACACAGCAAAAACCGTGTTTGATTTAGAGTTCCATATGCATGTATCCCTATAGGGGAAAATGAAGTGAAACCTAAAATTTCAAAGTATTCCTGCAAACCAACTATTCAACCTAGAAGATCTAAATTTGGGCAGCCAAATGCAACCGGTATACTTATCTTTCCTGTCGAGTTAACAACAAGATAGGGTGAAAAAATATTTGCTGAGATTCCAGGAAACTCAAAGTTCTGTGGAATCACTGCAAATGCTTTCCAATGAAAGTTTCTTTCCCTGGCCTCTGCTTAGGGTTACTTCAACAGAAAACAAAGCATAGAGATCACACTGAGAACTAGTTGAGTGAGTTTCAGTTTCAAGCAGCTAGCATAAACCGTGTTTGATTTATAAGTCCAAATGCATACGTCCCTATAAGGAAAAGTGAAGTGAAACCTAAAAATTCAAAGTGTTCCTGCAAACGAACATTTCAACCTAGAAGAACGACATTTGGGTAGCTAAGTGCAACTGGTATACTCATCTTTCCTGACAAGGGTCATCAAGATCAGGTGAGTAAATATTTGCAGAGATTCCAGTTCACTTGGAGCTCTGTTGAAGCTCTATAAATGCTTTCTAAGGAAAGCGTATGTTCCTCGCCTCCACTTAGGACCACTTCAACAGGGAACAAAGCACAGAGAGTACACCAGGAACTAATTGAGTGAGTCAAGCTTCAAGCAGCTAGCACAGTGTTTGATTTAGAGTTCCAAATGCATGTATTCCTATAGGTTAAAATGAAGAGAAACCCCCCCAAATGCAATGTCTTCCTGAAAGCACATGCTTCAACTTAGAAGAACGAAATTTTGGCAGGCAAATGCAACTGGTATACTCATCTTTCTTACCTAGGATCAACATGATCAAGTGAAAAAATATTCGCTGAAATTCCAGTAAACTTGGGAGTTTTGTGGAAGCTCTGCAAACACTTACATAAGAAAGCGTATTTTCCTTGCCTCTGCTTGGGGATACTCCAGCGGGGGACAATGCATAGAGAGTGCACTGAGAACTAATTGAGTGAGCCAAGTTTCAAACAGGTATCACAAACTGTGTTTGATTTAGCATTCCAAATGCATGTATTCACATAGGGAAAAAAGAAGTTAAACCTAAAAATTCAAAGTGTTCCTGCAAAGGAACTCTTCAACATAAGATTACGAAATTTGGGCTGCCAAGTGCAACCCATATACTCATTTTTGCTGCCAAGTTTCAACAAGATCGGGTGAAAAAACATTTGCTGAGAGTCCAGTAAACTCTTGAGTTCTGTGGATGCTCTACAAACACGTTCAGATGAAAGTCTATTTTTCTTTGCTCTGCTTAGGGGTACATAAACCGGTAACAAAGCGTAGAGAGCACAATGAGAATTCATTCAGTGAGTCAAGTTTCAAGCAGCTAGCACAAACCGTGTTTGATTTAGATTTTCAAAAGCATGTATCCCTAGAGGGGAAAATGTAGTAAAACCTAAATATTCAAAGTCATCCTGCAAAGGAATGCTTCAACCTAGCAGAACAAAATTTGTGCAGCCAAGCGCAACTGGTATACACCTTTTTCCTACCAAGTATCAACAAGATAGGGTGACAAAATATTTCCTGAGGTTTCCGTAATCTCTGAGTTTTTTGGAAGCTCGGTGAATACTTTCCAAAGAAAGTGTGTTTTCCTTGCCTCTGCTTAGGGCTACTTCAACAGGGAACAATGCATAGAGAGTGCACTGAGAACTAGTTGAATGAGTCAAGTTACAAGCACACAGCAAAAACCGTGTTTGATTTAGAGTTCCATATGCATGTATCCCTATAGGGGAAAATGAAGTGAAACCTAAAATTTCAAAGTATTCCTGCAAACCAACTATTCAACCTAGAAGATCTAAATTTGGGCAGCCAAATGCAACCGGTCTACTTATCTTTCCTGTCGAAGTATTCCTGCAAACCAAGTTAGGGTGAAAAAATATTTGCTGAGATTCCAGGAAACTCAAAGTTCTGTGCAATCACTGCAAATGCTTTCCAATGAAAGTTTCTTTCCCTGGCCTCTGCTTAGGGTTACTTCAACAGAAAACAAAGCATAGAGATCACACTGAGAACTAGTTGAGTGAGTTTCAGTTTCAAGCACCTAGCATAAACCGTGTTTGATTTATAAGTCCAAATGCATACGTCCCTATAAGGAAAAGTGAAGTGAAACCTAAAAATTCAAAGTGTTCCTGCAAACGAACTTTTCAACCTAGAAGAACGACATTTGGGTAGCTAAGTGCAACTGGTATACTCATCTTTCCTGACAAGGGTCATCAAGATCAGGTGAGTAAATATTTGCAGAGATTCCTGTTAACTTGGAGCTCTGTTGAAGCTCTGTAAATGCTTTCTAAGGAAAGCGTATGTTCCTCGCCTCCACTTAGGACCACTTCAACAGGGAACAAAGCACAGAGAGTACACCAGGAACTAATTGAGTGAGTCAAGCTTCAAGCAGCTGGCACAAACAGTGTTTGATTTAGAGTTCCAAATGCATGTATTCGTATCGGTTAAAATGAAGAGAAACCCCCCCAAATGCAATGTCTTCCTGAAAGCACATGCTTCAACTTAGAAGAACGAAATTTTGGCAGGCAAATGCAACTGGTATACTCATCTTTCTTACCTAGGATCAACAAGATCAAGTGAAAAAATATTCGCTGAAATTCCAGTAAACTTGGGAGTTTTGTGGAAGCTCTGCAAACACTTACATAAGAAAGCGTATTTTCCTTGCCTCTGCTTGGGGATACTTCAGCGGGGGACAAGGCATAGAGAGTGCACTGAGAACTAATTGAGTGAGCCAAGTTTCAAACAGGTATCACAAACTGTGTTTGATTTAGCATGCCAAATGCATGTATTCACATAGGGAAAAAAGAAGTTAAACCTAAAAATTCAAAGTGTTCCTGCAAAGGAACTCTTCAACATAAGATTACGAAATTTGGGCTGCCAAGTGCAACCCATATACTCATTTTTGCTGCCAAGTTTCAACAAGATCGGGTGAAAAAACATTTGCTGAGAGTCCAGTAAACTCTTGAGTTCTGTGGATGCTCTACAAACACGTTCAAATGAAGTCTTTTTTTCTTTGCTCTGCTTAGGGGTACATAAACCGGTAATGAAGCGTAGAGAGCACAATGAGAATTCATTCAGTGAGTCAAGTTTCAAGCAGCTAGCACAAACCGTGTTTGATTTAGATTTTCAAAAGCATGTATCCCTAGAGGGGAAAATGTAGTAAAACCTAAATATTCAAAGTCGTCCTGCAAAGGAATGCTTCAACCTAGCAGAACAAAATTTGTGCAGCCAAGCGCAACTGGTATACACCTTTTTCCTACCAAGTATCAACAAGATAGGGTGACAAAATATTTGCTGAGGTTTCCATAATCTCTGAGTTTTTTGGAAGCTCGGTGAATACTTTCCAAAGAAAGTGTGTTTTCCTTGCCTCTGCTTAGGGCTACTTCAACAGGGAACAATGCATAGAGAGTGCACTGAGAACTAGTTGAATGAGTCAAGTTACAAGCACACAGCAAAAACCGTGTTTGATTTAGAGTTCCATGTGCATGTATCCCTATAGGGGAAAATGAAGTGAAACCTAAAATTTCAAAGTATTCGTGCAAACCAACTATTCAACCTAGAAGATCTAAATTTGGGCAGCCAAATGCAACCGGTATACTTATCTTTCCTGTCGAGTTAACAACAAGTTAGGGTGAAAAAATATTTGCTGAGATTCCAGGAAACTCAAAGTTCTGTGGAATCACTGCAAATGCTTTCCAATGAAAGTTTCTTTCCCTGGCCTCTGCTTAGGGTTACTTCAACAGAAAACAAAGCATAGAGATCGCACTGAGAACTAGTTGAGTGAGTTTCAGTTTCAAGCAGCTAGCATAAACCGTGTTTGATTTATAAGTCCAAATGCATACGTCCCTATAAGGAAAAGTGAAGTGAAACCTAAAAATTCAAAGTGTTCCTGCAAACGAACTTTTCAACCTAGAAGAACGACATTTGGGTAGCTAAGTGCAACTGGTATACTCATCTTTGCTGACAAGGGTCATCAAGATCAGGTGAGTAAATATTTGCAGAGATTCCAGTTCACTTGGAGCTCTGTTGAAGCTCTGTAAATGCTTTCTAAGGAAAGCGTATGTTCCTCGCCTCCACTTAGGACCACTTCAACAGGGAACAAAGCACAGAGAGTACACCAGGAACTAATTGAGTGAGTCAAGCTTCAAGCAGCTAGCACAAACAGTGTTTGATTTAGAGTTCCAAATGCATGTATTCCTAGAGGTTAAAATGAAGAGAAACCCCCCAAATGCAATGTCTTCCTGAAAGCACATGCTTCAACTTAGAAGAACGAAATTTTGGCAGGCAAATGCAACTGGGATACTCATCTTTCTTACCTAGGATCAACAAGATCAAGTGAAAAAATATTCGCTGAAATTCCAGTAAACTTGGGAGTTTTGTGGAAGCTCTGCAAACACTTACATAAGAAAGCATATTTTCCTTGCCTCTGCTTGGGGATACTTCAGCGGGGGACAATTCATAGAGAGTGCACTGAGAACTAATTGAGTGAGCCAAGTTTCAAACAGGTATCACAAACTGTGTTTGATTTAGCATTCCAAATGCATGTATTCACCTAGGGAAAAAAGAAGTTAAACCTAAAAATTCAAAGTGTTCCTGCAAAGGAACTCTTCAACATAAGATTACGAAATTTGGGCTGCCAAGTGCAACCCATATACTCATTTTTGCTGCCAAGTTTCAACAAGATCGGGTGAAAAAACATTTGCTGAGAGTCCAGTAAACTCTTGAGTTCTGTGGATGCTCTACAAACACGTTCAAATGAAAGTCTATTTTTCTTTGCTCTGCTTAGGGGTACATAAACCGGTAACAAAGCGTAGAGAGCACAATGAGAATTCATTCAGTGAGTCAAGTTTCAAGCAGCTAGCACAAACCGTGTTTGATTTAGATTTTCAAAAGCATGTATCCCTAGAGGGGAAAATGTAGTAAAACCTAAATATTCAAAGTCATCCTGCAAAGGAATGCTTCAACCTAGCAGAACAAAATTTGTGCAGCCAAGCACAACTGGTATACACCTTTTTCCTACCAAGTATCAACAAGATAGGGTGACAAAATATTTGCTGAGGTTTCCGTAATCTCTGAGTTTTTTGGAAGCTCGGTGAATACTTTCCAAAGAAAGTGTGTTTTCCTTCCCTCTGCTTAGGGCTACTTCAACAGGGAACAATGCATAGAGAGTGCACTGAGAACTAGTTGAATGAGTCAAGTTACAAGCACACAGCAAAAACCGTGTTTGATTTAGAGTTCCATGTGCATGTATCCCTATAGGGGAAAATGAAGTGAAACCTAAAATTTCAAAGTATTCCCGCAAACCAACTATTCAACCTAGAAGATCTAAATTTGGGCAGCCAAATGCAACCGGTATACTTATCTTTCCTGTCGAGTTAACAACAAGTTAGGGTGAAAAAATATTTGCTGAGATTCCAGGAAACTCAAAGTTCTGTGCAATCACTGGAAATGCTTTCCAATGAAAGTTTCTTTCCCTGGCCTCTGCTTAGGGTTACTTCAACAGAAAACAAAGCATAGAGATCGCACTGAGAACTAGTTGAGTGAGTTTCAGTTTCAAGCAGCTAGCATAAACCGTGTTTGATTTATAAGTCCAAATGCATACGTCCCTATAAGGAAAAGTGAAGTGAAACCTAAAAATTCAAAGTGTTCCTGCAAACGAACTTTTCAACCTAGAAGAACGACATTTGGGTAGCTAAGTGCAACTGGTATACTCATCTTTCCTGACAAGGGTCATCAAGATCAGGGGAGTAAATATTTGCAGAGATTCCAGTTCACTTGGAGCTCTGTTGAAGCTCTGTAAATGCTTTCTAAGGAAAGCGTATGTTCCTCGCCTCCACTTAGGACCACTTCAACAGGGAACAAAGCACAGAGAGTACACCAGGAACTAATTGAGTGAGTCAAGCTTCAAGCAGCTAGCACAAACAGTGTTTGATTTAGAGTTCCAAATGCATGTATTCCTAGAGGTTAAAATGAAGAGAAACCCCCCAAATGCAATGTCTTCCTGAAAGCACAAGCTTCAACTTAGAAGAACGAAATTTTGGCAGGCAAATGCAACTGGTATACTCATCTATCTTACCTAGGATCAACAAGATCAAGTGAAAAAATATTCGATGAAATTCCAGTAAACTTGGGAGTTTTGTGGAAGCTCTGCAAACACTTACATAAGAAAGTGTATTTTCCTTGCCTCTGCTTGGGGATATATCAGCGGGGGACAATGCATAGAGAGTGCACTGAGAACTAATTGAGTGAGCCAAGTTTCAACAGGTATCACAAACTGTGTTTGATTTAGCATTCCAAATGCATGTATTCACATAGGGAAAAAAGAAGTTAAACCTAAAATTTCAAAGTGTTCCTGCAAAGGAACTCTTCAACATAAGATTACGAAATTTGGGCTGCCAAGTGCAACCCATATACTCATTTTTGCTGCCAAGTATCAACAAGATCGGGTGTAAAAACATTTGCTGAGAGTCCAGTAAACTCTTGAGTTCTGTGGATGCTCTACAAACACGTTCAAATGAAAGTCTATTTTTCTTTGCTCTGCTTAGGGGTACATAAACCGGTAACAAAGCGTAGAGAGCACAATGAGAATTCATTCAGTGAGTCAAGTTTCAAGCAGCTAGCACAAACCGTGTTTGATTTAGATTTTCAAAAGCATGTATCCCTAGAGGGGAAAATGTAGTAAAACCTAAATATTCAAAGTCATCCTGCAAAGGAATGCTTCAACCTAGCAGAACAAAATTTGTGCAGCCAAGCACAACTGGTATACACCTTTTTCCTACCAAGTATCAACAAGATAGGGTGACAAAATATTTGCTGAGGTTTCCGTAATCTCTGAGTTTTTTGGAAGCTCGGTGAATACTTTCCAAAGAAAGTGTGTTTTCCTTCCCTCTGCTTAGGGCTACTTCAACAGGGAACAATGCATAGAGAGTGCACTGAGAACTAGTTGAATGAGTCAAGTTACAAGCACACAGCAAAAACCGTGTTTGATTTAGAGTTCCATGTGCATGTATCCCTATAGGGGAAAATGAAGTGAAACCTAAAATTTCAAAGTATTCCCGCAAACCAACTATTCAACCTAGAAGATCTAAATTTGGGCAGCCAAATGCAACCGGTATACTTATCTTTCCTGTCGAGTTAACAACAAGTTAGGGTGAAAAAATATTTGCTGAGATTCCAGGAAACTCAAAGTTCTGTGCAATCACTGGAAATGCTTTCCAATGAAAGTTTCTTTCCCTGGCCTCTGCTTAGGGTTACTTCAACAGAAAACAAAGCATAGAGATCGCACTGAGAACTAGTTGAGTGAGTTTCAGTTTCAAGCAGCTAGCATAAACCGTGTTTGATTTATAAGTCCAAATGCATACGTCCCTATAAGGAAAAGTGAAGTGAAACCTAAAAATTCAAAGTGTTCCTGCAAACGAACTTTTCAACCTAGAAGAACGACATTTGGGTAGCTAAGTGCAACTGGTATACTCATCTTTCCTGACAAGGGTCATCAAGATCAGGGGAGTAAATATTTGCAGAGATTCCAGTTCACTTGGAGCTCTGTTGAAGCTCTGTAAATGCTTTCTAAGGAAAGCGTATGTTCCTCGCCTCCACTTAGGACCACTTCAACAGGGAACAAAGCACAGAGAGTACACCAGGAACTAATTGAGTGAGTCAAGCTTCAAGCAGCTAGCACAAACAGTGTTTGATTTAGAGTTCCAAATGCATGTATTCCTAGAGGTTAAAATGAAGAGAAACCCCCCAAATGCAATGTCTTCCTGAAAGCACAAGCTTCAACTTAGAAGAACGAAATTTTGGCAGGCAAATGCAACTGGTATACTCATCTATCTTACCTAGGATCAACAAGATCAAGTGAAAAAATATTCGATGAAATTCCAGTAAACTTGGGAGTTTTGTGGAAGCTCTGCAAACACTTACATAAGAAAGTGTATTTTCCTTGCCTCTGCTTGGGGATATATCAGCGGGGGACAATGCATAGAGAGTGCACTGAGAACTAATTGAGTGAGCCAAGTTTCAACAGGTATCACAAACTGTGTTTGATTTAGCATTCCAAATGCATGTATTCACATAGGGAAAAAAGAAGTTAAACCTAAAATTTCAAAGTGTTCCTGCAAAGGAACTCTTCAACATAAGATTACGAAATTTGGGCTGCCAAGTGCAACCCATATACTCATTTTTGCTGCCAAGTATCAACAAGATCGGGTGTAAAAACATTTGCTGAGAGTCCAGTAAACTCTTGAGTTCTGTGGATGCTCTACAAACACGTTCAAATGAAAGTCTATTTTTCTTTGCTCTGCTTAGGGGTACATAAACCGGTAACAAAGCGTAGAGAGCACAATGAGAATTCATTCAGTGAGTCAAGTTTCAAGCAGCTAGCACAAACCGTGTTTGATTTAGATTTTCAAAAGCATGTATCCCTAGAGGGGAAAATGTAGTAAAACCTAAATATTCAAAGTCATCCTGCAAAGGAATGCTTCAACCTAGCAGAACAAAATTTGTGCAGCCAAGCGCAACTGGTATACACCTTTTTCCTACCAAGTATCAACAAGATAGGGTGACAAAATATTTGCTGAGGTTTCGGTAATCTCTGAGTTTTTTGGAAGCTCGGTGAATACTTTCCAAAGAAAGTGTGTTTTCCTTGCCTCTGCTTAGGGCTACTTCAACAGGGAACAATGCATAGAGAGTGCACTGAGAACTAGTTGAATGAGTCAAGTTACAAGCACACAGAAAAACCGTGTTTGATTTAGAGTTCCATATGCATGTATCCCTATAGGGGAAAATGAAGTGAAACCTAAAATTTCAAAGTATTCCTGCAAACCAACTATTCAACCTAGAAGATCTAAATTTGGGCAGCCAAATGCAACCGGTATACTTATCTTTCCTGTCGAGTTAGCAACAAGTTAGGGTGAAAAAATATTTGCTGAGATTCCAGGAAACTCAAAGATCTGTGGAATCACTGCAAATGCTTTCCAATGGAAGTTTCTTTCCCTGGCCTCTGCTTAGGGTTACTTCAACAGAAAACAAAGCATAGAGATCGCACTGAGAACTAGTTGAGTGAGTTTCAGTTTCAAGCAGCTAGCATAAACAGTGTTTGATTTATAAGTCCAAATGCATAAGTCCCTATAAGGAAAAGTGAAGTGAAACCTAAAAATTCAAAGTGTTCCTGCAAACGAACTTTTCAACCTAGAAGAACGACATTTGGGTAGCTAAGTGCAACTGGTATACTCATCTTTCCTGACAAGGGTCATCAAGATCAGGTGAGTAAATATTTGCAGAGATTCCAGTTCACTTGGAGCTCTGTTGAAGCTCTGTCAATGCTTTCTAAGGAAAGCGTATGTTCCTCGCCTCCACTTAGGACCACTTCAACAGGGAACAAAGCACAGAGAGTACACAAGGAACTAATTGAGTGAGTCAAGCTTCAAGCAGCTAGCACAAACAGTGTTTGATTTAGAGTTCCAAATGCATGTATTCCTAGAGGTTAAAATGAAGAGAAACCCCCCAAATGCAATGTCTTCCTGAAAGCACAAGCTTCAACTTAGAAGAACGAAATTTTGGCAGGCAAATGCAACTGGTATACTCATCTTTCTTACCTAGGATCAACAAGATCAAGTGAAAAAATATTCGCTGAAATTCCAGTAAACTTGGGAGTTTTGTGGAAGCTCTGCAAACACTTACATAAGAAAGCGTATTTTCCTTGCCTCTGCTTGGGGATACTTCAGCTGGGGACAATGCCTAGAGAGTGCACTGAGAACTAATTGAGTGAGCCAAGTTTCAAACAGGTATCACAAACTGTGTTTGATTTAGCATTCCAAATGCATGTATTCACATAGGGAAAAAAGAAGTTAAACCTAAAAATTCAAAGTGTTCCTGCAAAGGAACTCTTCAACATAAGATTACGAAATTTGGGCTGCCAAGTGCAACCCATATACTCATTTTTGCTGCCAAGTTTCAACAAGATCGGGTGAAAAAACATTTGCTGAGAGTCCAGTAAACTCTTGAGTTCTGTGGATGCTCTACAAACACGTTCAAATGAAAGTCTATTTTTCTTTGCTCTGCTTAGGGGTACATAAACCGGTAACAAAGCGTAGAGAGCACAATGAGAATTCATTCAGTGAGTCAAGTTTCAAGCAGCTAGCACAAACCGTGTTTGATTTAGATTTTCAAAAGCATGTATCCCTAGAGGGGAAAATGTAGTAAAAGCTAAATATTCAAAGTCATCCTGCAAAGGAATGCTTCAACCTAGCAGAACAAAATTTGTGCAGCCAAGCGCAACTGGTATACACCTTTTTCCTACCAAGTATCAACAAGATAGGGTGACAAAATATTTGCTGAGGTTTCTGTAATCTCTGAGTTTTTTGGAAGCTCGGTGAATACTTTCCAAAGAAAGTGTGTTTTCCTTGCCTCTGCTTAGGGCTACTTCAACAGGGAACAATGCATAGAGAGTGCACTGAGAACTAGTTGAATGAGTCAAGTTACAAGCACACAGCAAAAACCGTGTTTGATTTAGAGTTCCATATGCATGTATCCCTATAGGGGAAAATGAAGTGAAACCTAAAATTTCAAAGTATTCCTGCAAACCAACTATTCAACCTAGAAGATCTAAATTTGGGCAGCCAAATGCAACCGGTATACTTATCTTTCCTGTCAAGTTAACAACAAGTTAGGGTGAAAAAATATTTGCTGAGATTCCAGGAAACTCAACGTTCTGTGGAATCACTGCAAATGCTTTCCAATGAAAGTTTCTTTCCCTGGCCTCTGCTTAGGGTTACTTCAACAGAAAACAAACCATAGAGATCGCACTGAGAACTACTTGAGTGAGTTTCAGTTTCAAGCAGCTAGCATAAACGGTGTTTGATTTATAAGTCCAAATGCATACGTCCCTATAAGGAAAAGTGAAGTGAAACCTAAAAATTCAAAGTGTCCCTGCAAACGAACTTTTCAACCTAGAAGAACGACATTTGGGTAGCTAAGTGCAACTGGTATACTCATCTTTCCTGACAAGGGTCATCAAGATCAGGTGAGTAAATATTTGCAGAGATTCCAGTTCACTTGGAGCTCTGTTGAAGCTCTGTAAATGCTTTCTAAGGAAAGCGTATGTTCCTCACCTCCACTTAGGACCACTCAACAGGGAACAAAGCACAGAGAGTACACCAGGAACTAATTCAGTGAGTCAAGCTTCAAGCAGCTAGCACAAACAGTGTTTGATTTAGAGTTCCAAATGCATGTATTCCTATCGATTAAAATGAAGAGAAACCCCCCAAATGCAATGTCTTCCTGAAAGCACATGCTTCAACTTAGAAGAACGAAATTTTGGCAGGCAAATGCAACTGGTATACTCATCTTTCTTACCTAGGATCAACAAGATCACGTGAAAAAATATTCGCTGAAATTCCAGTAAACTTGGGAGTTTTGTGGAAGCTCTGCAAACACTTACATAAGAAAGCGTATTTTCCTTGCCTCTGCTTGGGGATACTTCAGTGGGGGACAATGCATAGAGAGTGCACTGAGAACTAATTGAGTGAGCCAAGTTTCAAACAGGTATCAGAAACTGTGTTTGATTTAGCATTCCAAATGCATGTATTCACATAGGGAAAAAAGAAATTAAACCTAAAAATTCAAAGTGTTCCTGCAAAGGAACTCTTCAACATAAGATTACGAAATTTGGGCTGCCAAGTGCAACCCATATACTCATTTTTGCTGCCAAGTTTCAACAAGATCGGGTGAAAAAACATTTGCTGAGAGTCCAGTAAACTCTTGAGTTCTGTGGATGCTCTACAAACACGTTCAAATGAATGTCTATTTTTCTTTATTCTGCTTAGGGGTACATAAACCGGTAACAAAGCGTAGAGAGCACAATGAGAATTCATTCAGTGAGTCAAGTTTCAAGAAGCTAGCACAAACCGTGTTTGATTTAGATTTTCAAAGCATGTATCCCTAGAGGGGAATATGTAGTAAAACCCTAATATTCAAAGTCATAATGCAAAGGAATGCTTCAACCTAGCAGAACAAAATTTGTGCAGACAAGTGCAACTGGTATACACCTTTTTCCTACCAAGTATCAACAAGATAGGGTGACAAAATATTTGCTGAGGTTTCCGTAATCTCTGAGTTTTTTGAAAGCTCGGTGAATACTTTAGAAAGAAAGTGTGTTTTCCTTGCCTCTGCTTAGGGCTACTTCAACAGGGAACAATGCATAGAGAGTGCACTGAGAACTAGTTGAATGAGTCAAGTTACAAGCACACAGCAAAAGCCGTGTTTGATTTAGAGTTCCATGTGCATGTATCCCTATAGGGGAAAATGAAGTGAAACCTAAAATTTCAAAGTATTCCTGCAAACCAACTATTCAACCTAGAAGATCTAAATTTGGGCAGCCAAATGCAACCAGTCGACTTATCTTTCCTGTCGAGTTAACAACAAGTTAGGGTGAAAAAATATTTGCTGAGATTCCAGGAAACTCAAAGTTCTGTGCAATCACTGCAAATGCTTTCCAATGAAAGTTTCTTTCCCTGGCCTCTGCTTAGGGTTACTTCAACAGAAAACAAAGCATAGAGATCGCACTGAGAACTAGTTGAGTGAGTTTCAGTTTCAAGAAGCTAGCATAAACCGTGTTTGATTTATAAGTCCAAATGCATATGTCCCTATAAGGAAAAGTGAAGTGAAACCTAAAATTTCAAAGTGTTCCTGCAAACGAACTTTTCAACCTAGAAGAACGACATTTGGGTAGCTAAGTGCAACTGGTATACTCATCTTTCCTGACAAGGGTCATCAAGATCAGGTGAGTAAATATTTGCAGAGATTCCAGTTCACTTGGAGCTCTGTTGAAGCTCTGTAAATGCTTTCTAAGGAAAGCGTATGTTGCTCACCTCCACTTAGGACCACCTCAACAGGGAACAAAGCACAGAGAGTACACCAGGAACTAATTGAGTGAGTCAAGCTTCAAGCAGCTAGCACAAACAGTGTTTGATTTAGAGTTCCAAATGCATGTATTCCTATAGGTTAAAATGAAGAGAAACCCCCCCCCCCCAAATGCAATGTCTTCCTGAAAGCACATGCTTCAACTTAGAAGAACGAAATTTTGGCAGGCAAATGCAACTGGTATATTCATCTTTCTTACTTAGGATCAACAAGATCAAGTGAAAAAATATTCGCTGAAATTCCAGTAAACTTGGGAGTTTTGTGGAAGCTCTGCAAACACTTACAAAAGAAAGCGTATTTTCCTTGCCTCTGCTTGGGGATACTTCAGCGGGGGACAATGCATAGAGAGTGCACTGAGAACTAATTGAGTGAGCCAAGTTTCAAACAGGTATCACAAACTGTGTTTGATTTAGCATTCCAAATGCATGTATTCACATAGGGAAAAAAGAAGTTAAACCTAAAAATTCAAAGTGTTCCTGCAAAGGAACTCTTCAACATAAGATTATGAAATTTGGGCTGCTAAGTGCAACCCATATACTCATTTTTGCTGGCAAGTTTCAACAAGATCGGGTGAAAAAACATTTGCTGAGAGTCCAGTAAACTCTTGAGTTCTGTGGATGCTCTACAAACACGTTCAAATGAAAGTCTATTTTTCTTTGCTCAGCTTAGGTGTACATAAACTGGTAACGAAGCGTAGAGAGCACAATGAGAATTCATTCAGAGAGTCAAGTGTCAAGCAGCTAGCACAAACCGTGTTTGATTTAGATTTTCAAAAGCATGTATCCCTAGAGGCTAAAATGTAGTAAAACCTAAATATTCAAAGTCATCCTGCAAAGGAATGCTTCAACCTAGCAGAACAAAATTTGTGCAGCCAAGCGCAACTGGTATATAACTTTTTCCTACCAAGTATCAACAAGATAGGGTGACAAAATATTTGCTGAGGTTTCCGTAATCTCTGAGTTTTTTGGAAGCTCGGTGAATACTTTCCAAAGAAAGTGTGTTTTCCTTGCCTCTGCTTAGGGCTACTTCAACAGGGAACAATGAATAGAGAGTGCACTGAGAACTAGTTGAATGAGTCAAGTTACAAGCACACAGCAAAAACCGTGTTTGATTTAGAGTTCCATGTGCATGTATCCCTATAGGGGAAAATGAAGTGAAACCTAAAATTTCAAAGTATTCCTGCAAACCAACTATTCAACCTAGAAGATCTAAATTTGGGAAGCCAAATGCAACCGGTATACTTATCTTTCCTGTCGAGTTAACAACAAGATAGGGTGAAAAAATATTTGCTGAGATTCCAGGAAACTCAAAGTTCTGTGCAATCACTGCAAATGCTTTCCAATGAAAGTTTCTTTCCCTGGCCTCTGCTTAGGGTTACTTCAACAGAAAACAAAGCATAGAGATCACACTGAGAACTAGTTGAGTGAGTTTCAGTTTCAAGCAGCTAGCATAAACCGTGTTTGATTTATAAGTCCAAATGCATACGTCCCTATAAGGAAAATTGAAGTGAAACCTAAAAATTCAAAGTGTTCCTGCAAACGAACTTTTCAACCTAGAAGAACGACATTTGGGTAGCTAAGTGCAACTGGTATACTCATCTTTCCTGACAAGGGTCATCAAGATCAGGTGAGTAAATATTTGCAGAGATTCCAGTTCACTAGGAGCTCTGTTGAAGCTCTGTAAATGCTTTCTAAGGAAAGCGTATGTTCCTCGCCTCCACTTAGGACCACTTCAACAGGGAACAAAGCACAGAGAGTACACCAGGAACTAATTGAGTGAGTCAAGCTTCAAGCAGCTAGCACAAACAGTGTTTGATTTAGAGTTCCAAATGCATGTATTCCTATAGGTTAAAATGAAGAGAAACCCCCCAAATGCAATGTCTTCCTGAAAGCACATGCTTCAACTTAGAAGAACAAAATTTTGGCAGGCAAATGCAACTGGTATACTCATCTTTCTTACCTAGGATCAACAAGATCAAGTGAAAAAATATTCGCTGAAATTCCAGTAAACTTGGGAGTTTTGTGGAAGCTCTGCAAACACTTACATAAGAAAGCGTATTTTCCTTGCCTCTGCTTGGGGATACTTCAGCGGGGGACAAGGCATAGAGAGTGCACTGAGAACTAATTGAGTGAGCCAAGTTTCAAACAGGTATCACAAACTGTGTTTGATTTAGCATTCCAAAAGCATGTATTCACATAGGGAAAAAAGAAGTTAAACCTAAAAATTAAAAGTGTTCCTGTAAAGGAACTCTTCAACATAAGATTAGGAAATTTGGGCTGCCAAGTGCAACCCATATACTCATTTTTGCTGCCAAGTTTCAACAAGATCGGGTGAAAAAACATTTGCTGAGAGTCCAGTAAACTCTTGAGTTCTGTGGATGCTCTACAAACACGTTCAAATGAAAGTCTATTTTTCTTTGCTCTGTTTAGGGGTACATAAACCGGTAACAAAGCATAGAGAGCACAATGAGAATTCATTCAGTGAGTCAAGTTTCAAGCAGCTAGCACAAACCGTGTTTGATTTAGATTTTCAAAAGCATGTATCCCTAGAGGGGAAAATGTAGTAAAACCTAAATATTCAAAGTCATCCTGCAAAGGAATGCTTCAACCTAGCAGAACAAAATTTGTGCAGCCAAGTGCAACTGGTATACACCTTTTTCCTACCAAGTATCAACAAGATAGGGTGACAAAATATTTGCTGAGGTTTCCGTAATCTCTGAGTTTTTTGGAAGCTCGGTGAATACTTTCCAAAGAAAGTGTGTTTTCCTTGCCTCTGCTTAGGGCTACTTCAACAGGGAACAATGCATAGAGAGTGCACTGAGAACTAGTTGAATGAGTCAAGTTACAAGCACACAGCAAAAACCGTGTTTGATTTAGAGTTCCATATGCATGTATCCCTATAGGGGAAAATGAAGTGAAACCTAAAATTTCAAAGTATTCCTGCAAACCAACTATTCAACCTAGAAGATCTAAATTTGGGCAGCCAAATGCAACCGGTATACTTATCTTTCCTGTCGAGTTAACAAAAAGTTAGGGTGAGAAAATATTTGCTGAGATTCCAGGAAACTCAAAGTTCTGTGGAATCACTGCAAATGCTTTCCAATGAAAGTTTCTTTCCCTGGCCTCTGCTTAGGGTAACTTCAACAGAAAACAAAGCATAGAGATCACACTGAGAACTAGTTGAGTGAGTTTCAGTTTCAAGTAGCTAGCATAAACCGTGTTTGATTTATAAGTCCAAATGCATACGTCCCTATAAGGAAAAGTGAAGTGAAACCTAACAATTCAAAGTGTTCCTGCAAACGAACTTTTCAACCTAGAAGAATGACATTTGGGTAGCTAAGTGCAACTGGTATACTCATCTTTCCTGACAAGGGTCATCAAGATCAGGTGAGTAAATATTTGCAGAGATTCCAGTTCACTTGGAGCTCTGTTGAAGCTCTGTAAATGCTTTCTAAGGAAAGCGTATGTTCCTCGCCTCCACTTAGGACCACTTCAACAGGGAACAAATCACAGAGAGTACACCAGGAACTAATTGAGTGAGTCAAGCTTCAAGCAGCTAGCACAAACAGTGTTTGATTTAGAGTTCCAAATGCATGTATTCCTATAGGTTAAAATGAAGAGAAACCCCCCAAATGCAATGTCTTCCTGAAAGCACATGCTTCAACTTAGAAGATCAAAATTTTGGCAGGCAAAT